>NW_008751919.1:562557-583090 GCF_000715545.1 Opisthorchis viverrini | reverse complement strand
GCCTACCCGATGATGCTGCGTTTGAGGACGATGGTGGTCTGAGCCTATGGAATTCATGTCACTAGTATGATTCATCTCAGGGCAACGTGACAGTTTTGAAGATTTATCGACAAACGAGACAGGGAATCTGCATCGTCATGCAACGGTTTCAATTTCTTGAACAGATCGTCCAGTATGGCTCTGGCCACCATACGTCCTCTTCCAAAGAGATCCTCAAGTATTTCCCTCGCTCTAGCGTAAGCAATCTCGGAAGGCAACAAAACGCGTTCAGCCACGGCTTCCTTCGCAGGACCTCTGCAGTAATGAATCAAATGTAGCATCCGCTGTCCACTGTCTTGCACTCTATCCTTTATGTAGTATTTGAACTGTTGAATAAATCTCCAATAGCACCTTGGGTTGCCGTCGAAAGCCTCTAAGTTCACTCTAGGTAGGTCTGCCTTAACCACGCAAGAAGTCGGTTGGACCGCTGGTGCCTCGCGTATGGGTTTGCTACTTATTACCCCGGCTAGGTAATCCTTTACCTTATCCTGCGGGTCAACCTGCACGTCAACGACGGACTCATCGTCCGAATCCAGCTCTAACTCCGCTAGACGCACCTCATTACGCGCCTGCATAAGCTGCAATTCTTTCTCCATTTCCTCTATCTTAATCTGCGCTCGCAATAACGCAGCTAACTTCATTTTTTATGCCCAGATGAGTCAGAGCCAGGAGATGAACCAATAGCTAAAGGGTTGCCAGAACGGCCGAATGCCTCGATTCCTCCGGTAGATAGAGATCAATTGACGGGGCTTTCTCCATCTTCTCCAAGTTCGTAGATCGTTCAGTACTGCGTCCGTAGATCGTTGTGTACTACATCCGTACTCCGCTGAGTACTGGAACCGTTGAGTACTGAGCCCGTTGAATACTATTACGGCTATCTGCTTTCTTAGTTTGAGCCACGCGTGCCAATTTAGGAAAACGACCAAGAAATGCGAATTCTGGAATCACGATACTCAACGGATTCTCCTCTGCAGATACCGTAGGGTTACAAAAATAAGGCGGTACAATTACCGGCCTGGGGATAAAGCGCAGATCACTACGCCCCAAAATCGATATCGTCAAAACCGAACAGATATCGACGGCGAGCAACCGCAAAATCACAATGTCCGACCAAAGTGCGTAAGAGTTATAAAAATAGTTCAGTAAAACATGAAGGTTTCAGTTCATCTGGTCAAGGGGAATAAATATGGGGATTGGCTGTCACTTGGGGTTGGAAACGGGAGCACGCTGTTGGCAAGCTGTCTTCCACACCGCCACACAAAATCCCAGTGGATTTTCCTCCATCAAGCTATGGTCTTTCCTGGCTCAAATATTTTACTCACCCCAAGTTCCGAGTGGACTTACAGCAGTACGCTAAACGGAACTTGCCCACGCGCCAACTCCCAGTGGTCCCTCTGTATGCGATGAGTTCGAAAACCCATCTCCCTAATCCGGCGAATTTTATGTGTCTTGTTTGGCTGCATTCGCTCTTCTTTCGCGTTTGTGTGGACACCCGATCAGCCAGTGATCAGCGTTGCCAACTGGATGTACGAAAGATATTCCGGATGCCTGTAGTCATGTTTATGGCTTTGGTTGTTGGGGTCCTGGGCGACGATTGTTTCCACAAGCAGAGGCCGCTTTTGACGAAGTGGAGATGGAGATTGGCTTCGCTTCTTGTTTCCGCAAATCTGACTCAGTCCAGTTTAGAGGCTGTGACTTTGTTGAGGAGTGCACGGCTGCAGCTTTGTCCTCTGATACGGAGATAAGCGTTGATAGCTCCACGTAGTTTGGGCGCTGCTTGCATGTGGGATTTGTCTCCTCCAGGGCGTCCCTGCCTTTGGTGGGCGAGAGGCCTGTGGTGGTCGAATAAAAACTGCTGTCCGGAGAACCAGCTGGTTTCGTCGGCCTGCTTTCGGGAGCACAGGGGGATATGACCACAATCGGCTTGGTCATGAGTTTGGGGTCGTCTGGTTTAGTGCCCGGTGGAAGCCTGTTTCGTGCTTCCACTCCTGACCTGTTGTGACCAAGCTTGCGCGCGTCTAGAGGACGATCCTCAGATAGGCGCCTGATCATTGGGTTGGCCTTTTGAATGCTGCCAGCCCGCTCCAAGATTGCCTGTACGTCGGACGGGGAAGAAAGAGTAACTAGAAGTCCAAGGGTTCGCTTACTTCCCTTTTGGCGTAGCCATTCTGCGTGGAGCGATTGATCAGGCTTGCTGAGGATCGACTGTGCCAGCTTCGCTGGCGTGATTTTTCCGGAGAACGACCCCCAGATTATCAGCCTGTTTTCCCTTAGGCGTCTGTCCACTAGCGACGCTGTGGCGGTTTTTATAGCCGCGTCAGAAAGTTGTATGACTTTCTTCGCAGCCATGGGGCCCGGTATGGATATCGCGAGGTATTGGTTCAGCGAGGAAAGTTCCTTGTCAACTTTCGTCCAGGTCGCTGCGTTCTTAGCGCCTGAGTCCTTCAGAGCCTTTGAAAGAAGCTCTAATTTCGCGTCGAGTATCCCGCTCAAAAAGGAACACTCACACCGGTCTTTCTGATTCAGCAATGGGGATTGGGTTTCGCTTTTGTGGTTCTCATCTTAGCTGCGATATGCATTGGACCCTTAATGTAGAGCCAGCTTGCGCAGACAAACGGGTCAGGAGAGTTAGCTAGTCGGCTTATCCGGTCTTCCTGTAAACCCGTGCATTTGAAATGCCACCAAGCCTTGCAGGCGTGGCATTGCATACCGCGTTTGACGTTCGACGGGCAGCCATTCCGCCCACATCTATTGTGGTCTACCAATGGCTGCAGAGAGCAATCGGTATAAATTGATGTCATGTTTCGGACCAGATGTAAAATAGGAAGTGTGCGCAAAATATATAGGGTTATCTCTCAAATGTTTTGTTAGAGTAATAAAATTCAACAAGTACTCGTGTGTACTCTGTGAATAGATTGAACAACAGAAAAAATTCTCACGAATTTGCACGAGGGAAAAACGAAACCGATTTCGAACGTACCGCGAGGAATGCTTCCAGTTTTAGTTCATGTCAGCCGACTGAGTCTTTCAATTATTCGGACCTCATGTCTATTGATTCCTACAAGTTGCAAAAGAAACATATTATTCTTTAATCGAGTACCTCCCACCCTTTATGACATTGTCCTCTTTTCGCGCAATCCCCACTACCCTCAAATCCCCCTATCATACCCCAACCTGACTGCAAACGCATGATCATGCCAGACGGTATGCCACCCACAAGTTGGGAATATACGTTATTATTATTATTATTAATGATATTTATTCCCAACTTGTGGGTGGCATGCTGTTAAGCATGATCACAATGTTACCGTCAGAATAAAATCATGTCTGGCGGGCATTTTAGGTATAGTGAGGGTTGGGAACAGGTGCAGCGTCATGGGCGTTGGGAATTATCCGATTTGTGAGTGATCACCACTAAATTTGCATGGGCAGGGAAGCATAGTTGCTACGTAATTTTGGAGGAAATATCGAGCAGGATCGGATCGTTTGGATTTGAAAGTGGCGGGGGGGAAAAAAAAAGAGGGCGCAAAACAAGAGGATTGCTGCCTGACACATGACAGTAAGAGTGTAAACGGTGAAAAATGAGGAACCAGAACATCACATCTGGTGAAGCAATAGGGTTGGCATCATTCAACTGGTCGAACTGGAATAAAACCTAAAGCCGCCACTGGGACCTCGTGGCCTTGGACTGTCTGGCCAGGGTCACGAAAAGCGTAAGTGGGGATGATGAAGTGGAGGGATTAGCAGAGCGAACAAGTGGTAACATGAATCTCATTTACATGGTGTACAGTGAAATTGTAGAGAATCACCGGTGTTATTGTCTTGGAGTCGGGCATAATAGTCCCTTGGGATAGTGAGATGCTGGCAGCGCACGAGCCGGAACATAGACAGTATAGAGGGCTATTTACTTTTGCAGGAAGCACAGGTGCACAGAAGTGGCTGAATTTAAACGAAAATGTCAACAGACTGGAATTAACATGTCGCCGAAGCAGCTGGGGTAAGGTGGGGAGCCCGTTCGAATTTCCGGTTAATGGAACGAGTGGGCGAAAATGGACGGTCGAGAGGAGGAAAAGAGTAGTTGCTAATGCGCTATTAAACTGAGTATGGTAGAGTCGTGCAGAGTCATTGGCCTGACGTAGTTCGGCTTTGGACGACTCCGTAACAGATGTGTGCTCTTTGTTAGTTGACACAACCTGGATAAGTCGAACCAACGAGCAGACAACATCAGTGCTTTTCTAGGGATTGCCTGGATTTAATGCTAGGCACAGAAGCGCTGGCGATGGGTAATTTACGAATGCCACTGGATGGGTGGTGTGTATACAAACTTACTATGATGCAACGCCACCATGTTTATCTGACCACTACACGAGGTAGTCATCCTTCGTGCATGTTACTAGATTGGCAAAGTGGCAAGCAGGCATAATTGTGACTTTTGCACTATTAGCTACCAGATATTTTATCCTTTCGGGGAAAGTCCAAGCCTGTAAAACAGCTCGGTCGATTCGGACAAGCAAACTGCAGCTAGAAGAGAGGCTCTCAAAGGGGAAAACAGAAACAGCAGCTGTCATTAAAAGCATTAGGAATAAAATGGAGATGTTTAGACCGTGTGCACTATAATTAAATGGCGACGGAGCGTTTGCACAAGCTACTATGTTGAAATGGGACATCCCAACGTTACGGGTGTTTATAGATCGTGGAGTGCTGAAAGAGTTTCATTCAATGCGCGTCTACAGATGAACTGTTTTTGGACGCAGAATGCGCTCTAGGAATGTGAAACGCTGACTATTTTGGTTTATTTTAGCTAGAGCTAGGCAAAGCAAAGCATCACTCATTAACAGGACTGAAAGGGTAATCTAGGGCATAAACTTTCCGGCGGAAAAGTCAGACCGACCTTCAGGCGCACACCATCAATTTCTCTTAGACAGTAGTTTAAAGGAATGAAGCTTTAGCATAAGGTTCCAGTATTTGATTATATTTTGTCGAATCATTAACATCTCCACGTGCGGCTGCAGTTTCTTTGGAAGTTGTATAAACGTACTCGAGGTTCGCTTTGGGCGCGGAATCTATATTTCATTGTCGCTAATGGCTCCACATGCAGTCTCTATGAGGACTGTGGGAAATATTTTGGAAAAGTTGGATTCTTCGCGAGTTTTCCTCTGTATTGGAATTGACAGGGACCTCAAGACTAAATGAACAATATCACCGCACTCTAGAAACGGTACAGCCACTCGCGACCTGTACAGGAAAAAGTCCTCTATCGTACCGGAAGGCGTTCCGCCAACCAAAAGTAAAACAATTCGTCACAGCTATTGAGTTTTTGTGTTTCTCAAAGTGGTGGTCGGCATGCGCCATATCGGGCGCTATCACCGGTATACCGAACCCTTCACTGTGCTCTTGAGTGTTGGAAATTATTTGTCGGCCCTTGATCTTCGCATAGCGTTTCTAAGTCATTGTTCATTATTGTACACCAATTTATTGCTTATTAAAGGCGCTCTCTCAAAAGCTGCACTGATACCCTCTGTCTCCTCCGTAATTGAATAATCTTTCTTAACGCCAGAACTTGCCAGTTCTAGTCCTACGACGGCTTTCTGCTTCCAAATACTTGTCCGTAGGTCACAAGAAACAACACTTCTACCGTTCTCGGCATAAGCTGTAATCTTCACACCTAACCATTTAAGCACCCTCACGCAAACCAGGGGCTTAATTTTCAGGCACTGAATCCCAGCACCCGTGCTCACGAGCGTGGATGGACTCTGCATTGTCCGGTTAGCGTCTCAGACTCTCGTGCACATAAAGCTGTGCTGCGCCTCTGCTTGACTTGGAGGTGCACATCAACCCTTTGTTGTCGTTTTGCCATAGTACACGAGCTTTGAACACCTCCATTCTAATTCCATTGCCCAAAAGATAGTTGCCGTTTAGTTAGCCACCACCACTTGCCTCTTCCAGTGGCCTCTTGCCGTTTACTTTTTCAAAATGATTGAGCTGTTTGATGTGCTGGCTTTACACCCGACAAGACAAAATATCTATCGCTGGGGTTACTTATTACTGCAATTGTGACTGCTTGGTGGCTTGTCACCCTGCAGATCTGGTAGCATACATGAGGGCTGAAAACCTCGTGTGGTGGACGGATGCGCCCTGAAGCGAGGGTCGCCCTGTTATGTGCCACCATGCTGCTTTCGTATACTCGCCATCCCTCCAGTAGCACTAGTGCATCGCCCATCGCCAGCGGTTCTGGGCCTGGTCTTTAATTCAGGAACGCCATAAAAGGGCACCGCTGTTGTTTGTCTGTAGCTGGATTGTACTTTCTCTGGTTGTCACTTGTCTCACAACACCAAGAAATACAAGCAAAGGACAGCTGTCCCTTCGTTTGATTTAATATATATATATATGCATGGGATAACCTGAAGGTACCGTACGGGGCTCATGGCTAACTTCGACATGCAAAGAGTCACCACTTTCGACTTATTTGCAACGTACCAAGACCACTTCGTCATCCAGACATAACACACACGTTCTCCCCTCCTGTTCCCTGAAGCTATCATGCACATACAAATTGTAAATCCTTTATTATTTCCTGTGTACCAGTAGTCACAGCTAGCGCCTAATGGTGCCTAGTGGAACAGCTAGGTTGGAGGAAAGGCTCTAGGCCTATTTAAAAGCATGCGTCTAGTATAAGTTGCGACGCGAAAATAAGCCCGTCCCTACAATAGAAAGGTAAGAATCGAGGGTCTTTCGAAAGTCTATATGAGACGATATAGTAAGGATATTGGAGAGGAGCTTGTTCCATAGATTGGAAAACAGGCTAAGAAAGAAGGTTTTGTCTGAAGCCACTTCTTGTAGCGATTTTTCCTGTCGGTGGAATCATAATATTTTATATTGGCAGGCATAGAGAGCGACTGATTGGCAGGCTACTTAGCACACATCTACCCTCATCCTGTCTCATTCAATCACTTGTAACTAATTCACTCGTGGTAAACGTCCAGTTTCTTCACCATTTTTGAACTAGCTTTTATCTGATGCCTAAAACTCATCAGGAAATACGGATCTCATTATATTCCCTCTTCCTCCTAAGCATGAACTTTCGGCTACACCTGATTCGGGCGCCCTTTTTGGCTACTTTTCACTCCATCTGATCTGTCTTTTACACCCGAAGGGATCCCCTTCCAGGCCAGGAAATACCTGTGAGTCTACAGTGGCTTTGTTCTTCATCAGCGGGTTCCCTGAACCAACCCCCTCCAAAAGGTTCCGCTGACCACAGAATTGCGCATCCCAGCCCAAAAATCTGAAACATGACGTCCGTCGTGGGTTGTCCAGAAACCGAACTATTTCACTGCAATGATGGCATGGCACTGTCATGCTCAGTTTGATGGCATATCCAAAACTATTTGCTTCATACTTTTGACGATACCATCGTCCAATCGTGCCTTCGCTCACAACTGCGAACAAACTCTATGCCTGGCCTCAGCCGCCCCCAAAACCGGGGTGGTGAGCCCCCCGTTTTGAATACGACATCTTAGTGACTTTCATTCCATGGTCCTCAGAATGTCCGATACTTTCTGTGCAGTTCGCACTCCGTCTTGTGCGTTAGTGCCAAAATCCCTTTCTCAAGGATCTTTAACTTCAGACCCTAATCCAGCAGTGACACTAGTGTGTCTGTACTGTTTCAGTGTACAACCTACCTATAAGGTTTCTGCCACCATTCATCCGTATTACTGAATCCTCTACTTCGTCACTCCCCACTTACGCTTTCTATACCCCTGGTCACAGGCCAAACAGTTCGAGGTTGAATATGTCCCATCGGTGGTTTTAGCCTTCAGTTCACATTTGACGGCCAGATGGTGACAATTCAGCTACCACACCAGACTCGTTGTTCTGGTTAATCATTCTTCGTATTATGGGGTTTTCTCATCATGCACCAACTAGGATGCCTGGTTTTTGCTCTCTCGTTCTATTTTTCCCCATCATTTCCAAACCTTATCCATCTGACCTTGTCTCGGTTTTATATGTCCCTCCAACGTAACCTAAACTTCCTTTTAACTGTATCTCCTTTCCCAACCGGTTTAGGCGTTATCAAGTCCACATCGGATATAGCCTACTATTCATGACATCATCCTTTTTTGCACAATCCTCTCAACTACCGCAGTCCTGCTCTGTTATGGCTGTGGCCGTATGATGACGGTTGACGGTATGCCACACACTAGTTGAGAATAAACACTATTATTATTACAAGTTGGCAACGGGAGCAAAAACCCAGAGTTTTGAAATCATAAGGAGATTAGGAAAAACATTCAGGGCGACAGTCAGCTATGCAAGCTAGTTGGCAAATTAGGCAATGCAGGAGGCTTAAGTTCAACCTAGTGCACCCCAGCCATGAAGGATGCGTCTCAACGCCCGCTTGATCTCCGAGACATTAGCGATATCGCACAACGAAGTCTGATTTGTGACTGAAACGTGGTTCTCCGTTGAAAATCCAGACTCGGTTATCTCATTTCGTGGCTCCAACACCCTCTTTTTAACAGCAAAAACGCAAATGCCAAAGGTTGCGCCATCTATCCGAAACCGGAAGTTTATGCAACCCCTACTGGAGATTTTACGCCTGATTCCAGAGACCGCGTAGGGCTCTACAGAAGAGACTAGCGATTCTGCACCAGTGAAAGGAATAAAGCCTTTGCAGCGGAGTTATTTATTAGAAAATGCTAACTGAACGGTTACAGACTACTGGACAGAGGGGAAGAACTCTCATATGCATCTTGTCTGCAAAGCTGTATGCCCATCTTCTCCTTGAATGCGTCTTCATGAACGTTTCTGTATATTCATTGACTGCTACTCAGTTGCAAGCAGACGCTACAGAGCGACTCCGCACATTCCGTAATAGATCTCACTTTTTAAGAGACACGAAGCGGAGTTACGAGAAAATGTACTGCGCACATGTCCCCTTATCAGCGATATCATGATGACACTAGTGGACTACAGCTACTACTGGCCCCGTCCTTAGCCTTTATTGCTCAATTTCCCCACATTATATTCTCTGCGAACAGTCTCTCATTCGCCAGATTTGCGCTGGATGATTTCAAGCTGTCGGATACCTTATGGCCTTCCACCATACATCCTACACTTACGCCCCGCTGCTTGCGCAATCTAGTGTAGAGGGCTGGTCCCAGATTAAACGTAGCCCTGTTCGTAGTTCACAGAACCTAGACCCATTTTTCCAAACGAGTTATCTGGCTGCAGCTGAACCGAGCACATGCTTCCAAGGGAGTGCTCACTTCGTCATTTCCTGCAACACAGTCAGTTGGATCCCATCTGCCCTTCCGAATCCCTTCTGTTTCATTTCTTTATTTCAGATATTCATAATGATGTTCATTCCCAACTTGTAGATATCACACCGTCAGCTATGATCATAATGTTACAGTCACAATAAAAGCATGGCTGGTGAGGATTGTGGGCACAGGAGAGCTAGGAAAATAGACAACTACGTAGGGGTTAGGCACTATTCTACGTAAACGTGATCACCGCCAAACCAGCACGAACAGGGAAGCACAGTTACCATGCTTTTCTGGGGAGATTATCGAGCAAGATCGGGTCGTTTGGATTTGAAGTGGTGTGCAAAAACCGAAGCGAGGGAGGGTAAAACAATAGGATTTCTGCCTGACACATGACAATAAAAGTGTAAACGGTAAAAACTGAGGAGCCGGAACATCACATCTGATGAAGCAGCAGAGTTGGTGTCATTCAACTGGTCGAATTGGAATAAAACCTAAAGCCGCCGCTGAGACCTCGTGGCTTTGGACCGTCGGGCTCATGGCCAGGGTTACAAAAGGCGTAATTGGGGATGACGAAGTGGAGGGGTTAGCAGAGCGGACAAGTGGCAACAGGAATCTCAGTTACATGGTGTACAGTGAAATTGTAGAGAATTACTGATGTCATTGATTTGGAGTCGGGCATAGTAGCCCCTTGGGATAGTGGGATGATTGCAGCCCACGAGAAACGGTTAAATTTGAACGAAAGGTTCAGAGGATTTAAATGAAAATGCCATGGAAGCGGTTGAGTCTATGTGTCGAGCTTGCTCGTATTTGCAGTTAATGGAACGAGTGGGCGACAGAGCACGGTCGAGGGTTGAAATGTAATGGTTGCGGGTGTGCTATCAAACTGGGTATGGCAGTGCCGTGCCATCACTGACCCGACATACTTCGGTTTTCGGACAGCCTCGTAACGGACTTCACATTTAAAGTTATTGGATTGGGGTGTGCAGTTCTTTGGGCAGCGGGATTTATTTCAGTCAGGCCGAGAAAACGAGGTGGATCGATGCCAATGGGAGAATCGCGGGTTTTCTTGGTCCGTCTGGTGATCCTGTGGTTGTAGTTAATGGGCCGGGTGGAGTGGATATCAGCTAACCTGATCGTCCAAGCTGGACATTGCCGAAGTTCAATACTTGGGAAGCTGAGGAGGTGGGACGAAATTAGTAGAGCATTGTGAGTTTGAGGAGACATGAAATGGGATAATGTGCATTGGTGTACGCAGAAAAAGTGCTTAATGTCTACCGCCATTACAGTGATGGCAAAAAGTGATTATGTGAGGTAGGATAGGAATACATTTGTATATTGTAGACTATTAACCAAGAGTTGGGTTCGCTAACGTACGGCATTGAAGTACAAGGGATCTAGTAAAAGCCAATATAAGCACGCAGATTTGTAGTGTACTTAGGGAAAGCAGATGTACCTGCTCTCATGAAATTCCGAGATGATGGATTTGTTGATCTGGTATTTAATACATTCGCTATACAGTACCCGAATGGAAAGTAAATGTAAGAGAAACAGTCACCAGTCCGCGAAGCACTGTTAGTGGCTTCAAGTTAACAGGTGATGCATGGGGAGTAAAAAGCTTTCGGGCACTAGACTTGCTTGTCGGTAGCGGGAGGTTTGGAAGCTTTGTATACATATATTTCCCATTGTATATGTTCACTTCTGAGAGGAATAGATAGGTGTGTGTTTTGTTTGGCTGACCAAGTAAGCTTTGGTGCGTTTCAACCACAATTGTGACAAGAGCAGCTACAGCTCCGGATGTCGACGAAAGCCATGGGCATCGCAGTCCCCAGGCTATCCCATCTGTGTTTTTTACGAATTTCTTTTTTCAACAGACGGGAGGCCAGTTTTGCTTTCCTTTTTGATTTTTCATTTTTTGTAGCTTATGACTTTGCCAGCTGAATGACATAGGCGCGATGAGTCTTGCCCAGCGGCAACAAACAACCATCAGGCGCTAGCTGCGACTGCTGGTATGTGGGAAATAATAAGGGATTTACATTTTATATGTGCATGATAGCTTTGTGGAACAAGAGGGAAGAAAGTCCGGTATGTCCGCATGATGGAGTGGTCCTTGGGTGGTGCAACCCAACTAAGACGAAGGTGACAACTCCTTGCACGTCGAAGTTAGCCATGACCCTCGCACAATGCCTTCAGGCTACCCCATGCGTACATATAATCCAAATCAAACGAAACGGCAGCTGTCATTCGGTCGTATTTCTTGTTGTTGCGAGACAAGTGACAACCGAGACAAGTCCAACCCGGCTGCAGACAGGTAACAACGGTACAGATTGTTTTCAGCCATCTGTTGGACCACGTCGAGTTACGCGCAAAACCCCGAGAACCAAATCGTTCAAATGGATGTTTATTTACAAATGCGGTACTATACATAAAATAAGAAGTGATATAACTTTACAAATATCAAATTGTGGGACTATTCCTGCTTTTATATACCGGTTGAGGAACCCCTAATTGCTGATTAATCTCAAAGTTCAGACCGATTCGAAGTCACGTGTTTACGAGCTAGCAGAACCATGTGTGAACTTGGACACTGCGTCCGATTGTAACGTCAAAGGACAGTTTATGTTCAGGTCAAAAAGAAAAAGGTTGGTATGGGCAAAAACCAAATGAACAAAAAAGGTGTAATCGCGTTGTACAACGTAAAAACAGAAAAGAGAAAACCACACCGCCCTCCCAAGGCCAGCATGGCCTACCCTAATCTACCAGCCCAATCCACCGAGTGCAAGAAACATATCAACGAGAACGGTACAATTACCCTAGCCACAAACACTCCCCTTCCTCTGCAGCATGCGCCTAGAGTGTGTGAGCAACCAGCTGTCTTCTAGTCCTTCCAGCGGGCAGATACGACGCATATCCTGTCTAACCATACCCGAGGTAATTTTTACCAGTCCTCCCCGAACATGACCATCACTTCCAGGCTTGGCTTCCACTATGACGCCTTTCTCCCAGTGTCCACGACTTGGGTTTTCGTCGCTGAATAACACGTAGTCACCAACTCGAAAATCCAGGCGGTTACGTATCCACTTGTGTTGTGACTGTAATAGCGGAATGCACTCCTTCAACCATCGACGCCAAAAGGTATCCACCAACACTTACCCCCATCTTGAAAAATGTGTATACCTATCGTGTATAATGACCATATTACCTGACGAGCCAATCTGTCCCCACAAGAATAGCAAGTGACCTGGTGTCAACACGTCTAAGCCTGGATCATCGTGGACAGGTAGAAGTGAACGGTTATTTAAAATACGCTCTATATCATTTAGGAAGTTAAAGATTCGTCGGTAAACGCCTGTTCGCGGGAGACTGCAGTTTGTACTCGACGGATATATTTTATCTGACGGTCCCGTATCCCCCCCGCGGTGACTGCTATAGGGTGGATTGTAATGCCCTTCAATCCCGTGGGCTGTCATCCTCTTATTAACGGGATCGCAGTCTAGCGATTCCAGAAATTGCCGAAGTTCTAGTTCGGCTCCGACGAAGTTACTTCTTCCGTCACTGAGCATTCCCCTTGGTAAACCACGGTGGTTATTAAGGCAGGAAAGTGCTATAAGAGTCGGCTGGTAAGGAGTGAGCTTCCTCAATATGAAGTGCACGCGTCTTCAAACATGGGAAGATACATCTGTATTGCTTCCTCGACTGTCGTCCGTCGCGTACAAGAAAGGGTCTTAAATAGTTCACACCAGCAGCGGCGAAAGCGTAATCAGGTCGAACTTTGCAGAGTGATGACGGTGCCATAAGATGTTCCTCCGGCTTCATAGACCTTGCCTCACGTGACAACCACGCACAAGCCCTTTAGCTGCGGCTGCCTACTTGACAACCCAGAATTTTTGACGCTTGACAGCTAGAACATGCAAAGTACCCATATGTCCTTCCAACTCATAGTGGTGTCCAATCAAGAAATGTGTCACCGGACGTCGACTCCGAAGAATGATTGGATGCTTACAAGATTGAGGCAAACCACTATTCTGCAGCCTTCCTCCGACGCACATCAATCCTTCAAAGAGTATTGGAGAGAGTTTATGCAACGGGTTGCACGATTTCACATTCAAGGTCTCATCAAGACATGTCTTTTTATGAGAGAATTTAATAAATTCTGAAGGGCATGCTGCTGCTCGTATTACAATAGTTACTGTTCAGCTGCACTCGGTTCACCAAGCTCCAGAGGTCTAAGTGAGAGCACAAACTTCGTTTCTTTATTTGGCTTTACGCAGCGACGCAATTCGAATTGCATCATTCACGCTATGGCTCGTTTCAGCCTAGTCCACGAAGAACAGTAATAGAGAATTCTGTCAAGTGCTAATTCTCCTAAGACAGTAGTGTTCAGAACTTCGGTTTCTTTAACTTTGAGGCCCAGTATATCTTCGAAAAAGCATTTAGTATTCATTTTTGGCCACATGTGCTGTGGGCTTTGTAGAAATATGGGGCCATGCAACCGAACGTCTAGAACATCCATGCAGCTAGCGGTGACCCCCCTTGATGCGTCATCTGCCGCATTGTCCTGCGTTGGCACATGCCTTCGGAATTTACGTGAATTAATTCCAGTCTATTAGCGACGAAGGTCTTATATTCGGGCTTCCTGTTATTGGTTTAATAATAATGATCGTAGAGTCGGTTCACGAGTATATGCTGCTTATTTTCAAAATAGGTTTCCTCAGGACGAGGCTCTTTACCCTTAAGGACAAGAAAGCAGCTTGTACTCCCAGTCGCGGTATAGTAACAGGATTCATGGGGGCAACATGGAATTTGCCAATCAGAAAATTACAGCAAACCAGCCCGGAGTGTGTATACAACCTAAATAAACGACGGATCCGTATCCAGCTTCTGAGGCATCGAAGATACACAATTCAGTGTGACGTACGTCAAATCCAGTAGGCAGGAGGCATCGAGGGATTTCCAACGCCTCGAGTCTTGTTATGTCTCGCTGCCAAGAGTCCCACAAAGTTCCCATGGCCTTACCAACGCGTTTGCCCCAACTTAATTATTTCCCACACAGTCACTGTATTAATCCTACGTGTTGAAGTAGAAGTGGGCCACGAATCCGACGGGGTCGTAAAGCGGGGCGTTGCAAGAAAGTATGCCGCGTTTAGTCGCTGGGTATGTTGGCATGCCGGCCTTGAACCTGAAGCTATCAGTCTTGATAGACCGGCACAGACCTAATGTCTTGTGCAAACTCGAATCGGAAGTGTCGAGTTCAACCCGCTCGGAGGGTTGCTCGCTAATAGGGATGACATCTATGACTTCCGGATTGTTGCCTACCCACTTATGTAAACGAAACCGGCCCAACTTCAACAACGAACTGGATTCGCAAACTACTTTTTACCTATATCAACAGACTCCAGAGATACAAGGCAATCATACACCTAAACGTCTTCCTCTACTGCATAAACACGCGGCAAAATCATTCATAGAAATCATTTCTGTTATCATCAGCTACCCTACGGAGAACAAAGGTTGCGCTAAACGGACGCGAGGTGGTTACAAACGGGTGCACGGTAAGGTGATATATGTCTGGGGATTTGTTCAGGTTGCCGCCATATATGATAGAAGATTGAACACTGCACATTCCTTTGACGGCAAGCGTACTTGTAAGAACAACTTTATAACTATAGACAAAGAGTTTCGTGAAGTCGGAAACGCAGCAAAACGCCGATGGTGTCGTTCGTAAGGTCAGGTCCGGAAAATGAGTAGTCTTTGAGAGAAGCGCCATGACCTTTGGCAGCGCAGTCAAAAACTTTGCGGAACTCTCCAGGCTTCTGATGGTTGAAGACCGGATGAGGCGCAAGCCTTATGTTGAACCAACTAGGACCGACTTGCATACCCTTTTCTTACATAAGTAATTAGAGTCTCGCTGTAGTGTCCAAGGAGACCTTCATTCTTCAACAAGCGACCTTTCAAATAACTGAGGCGTTTCTCCGCAACATTCAGACTGCTAGGCAGGTTCTTCCAGCCGACCTTCCAAGGTGCCCGATAGTGACCGTCCAGCAAGCTCACAGACTGCTCTGTCTTTCATAATCTACTTGTCCTTCATGGACGGTGATTTATCTGTACCCTTACTTTCGTTGAAATTCGATTCAAATATCCTCAATATATGATCCTCAACAGTGGGTTCACTGATGTTTGTTTGGGTCCTGCGGGATAGGTGATCCGAACATTGCCCATCACTAGGCCTCTAGTTTTTCACAGTGAAGTTTTGCAGAACCCAGACGCTACCCGATAGCACAATGGGCCTCTGAAACACTAGATCCTATCAAAATCAAGACGTTATTTCCGGAAATTTTTGCGGGTTGAAAGTCCGCCAGGTGCGTCTATTTGCTCAGCAGTAAATCATCCGGAATCGAAGCCTCGGCGATTAGAAGTGACCCGGTAGTTAATGGATAGTCAGTGTCCACGACATACCCGTCATGCAAAGACTGTAAGTCAAAGCTGACTGTCATGGTGTCCTTGAGGCTATAGCCATTTACCGATTATAATTCTACGCACGTCACCTCACCCTCTATCCAAGGTCACTTTGCTACGTTTTCCCCTAGTAGGGTGACATCGGAACAAGTGTCAAACAGAGCATGAGATAGCAGAGTCCCTTTTGGCACAATCAGCCGAACCGCTGCAAAACTAAGGTAGCTCCAGGTCCCCGACTACCGTTGAGTTGACGTTGGCACCTTTCATTGTCCAATCCACCATCCACCGTGGCGTGAAGCAGATGGCGATGCCGCTGGTTGCAATTCGCTACGTCGCAACGTGTGGGGATGCGCCACTCAAATGCTCTATGGTTAGGCTGTAGACAACTGAAGTATAACTTGAGGCTATCTCGGTCTACTCAGCTTTTTGACTTGGGGTAGGGTGCCAAACACTTCACAGTCTGAAAGGTTGTGGGGCTGGGAACAGTGAGGATAAGTCATCCAGTTGGCCACGCTGATCGCTGGCGGGTCTGGTGTCCACACAAACACGAAAGAAGAGCGAGTGCAGTTAAACAAGCCACGTGAAATTCGCCAGATTAGAAAACTGCTGCCTGGCTTCAAGGTGCAGTCCTCCGCGAAAACGAGCCTCTTGGAACCGCCACCAAAATCACTACTTCTTGGTGCTGCCGCCAGCGCGTCCCCACCGTGTTTTCGTTGGATCAACAGTAAATTATCTGTTAGTCGAACCCTGTTCAAACGAAGCTTAAGTAAAAATTGGGCCAACTCAAAAGACAGTGGTAATTTACGATGAGCAGTTTAATCACTCCGGCGCATTTGGTGGCCGCTCGCCGGATATGTTTGAAAGGGGTTGCGCCTCTCTTTTGACCTGAGTACACAACTTGGTTGGCACCATCAGGAAGCGGCTTTACGTAGACCCAACATAGTATCTGGAAGTAATATGGCTTAAAAAGCACTGAATCATTCGTAGAACAACAAATGCTTCTTAGGCCGATTGGCCGTAGTGAAGTGAGAAGGACATGCTTTAAGAGTCAGGTACTTAAATTTTATTTGGTAGCTACCGTCGTAAAGCATGGAACTCTTTCGGTCCCTCCCGCCAACCCTTCAGTTCGGATTTGACCCATCTGAATTTTCTGCTGCAAGTTCATTTTGCTCATTCCGCAAGTTCAATTACATTTACGGTTCGGTCACACGCATTGGCACCATCTCCCCATCAAAACTGTCATTTACACCTGACAACAGTGATAAGAGTGAGACAGCATAGTTTCAATTTAACTTGTCACTTGTCTCCACTTCGAATTCACCCATCTAAATATCCACTTTCTGGTGCTCAGTATTCGCACAATGGGATTGAAATTTCGAGAGCTATGACGTGTCCCTGATAGGCCAAATCAATCGAGCAGTTGAGTTCAGAGTGCCAGTTCAGACTTTTGAACCCCATTCAGGAATCCCGAGGGCTCAGCGATTCCAGCTTTTTCCACCAGAGGTATGATCGCCTCAGTGGACGATAAAATTTGGTGAGCTACAGAAATATTGAAGTAGATCAAAGTGTTTTCTCCTGTTTGAGCACATATGCAACAAAGTGCAATATTTTGACGCAAGAAGTTTCACTCCACTAATAAAGGTTTTGCAGCTGAGAGCATTGCGCGGCTAATGGACGCCCAATCTTTGTTTTTGACACTGGTTACTTACCCAACCGCTCATTGTCAATCAAGGCCGGCAGCAATCTTCAGTTTTAGTTCGTATCAACCGGCTACATCATCAAACTAGTCGCACTTTATGCTTATTCTTCCCTTTTTGGCTCCCATAAGCGCTAACTTTTAACGTAAGTGGCGTGTCTCTTTGGCTGTGTCTTCCTTACCGTTGTACCCTTGTCTGTCGTGTTCAAGTTGTACCGACTCAATCAGGACTCATCTGGTATATGCCATAAAAGTTGGAAAATGAACCTTTTATTATCATGCCCACTGTTTATGCTACTGTGCATTTTTCGCGGAATCCCCTATATTCATTAGCCCCGCCAGTCACGCTTTTATTCTGGCTGCAATATTATAACGACGGTTTGCCACCAACCAGTTGTAGATGAACGCTAGTACCAGTAGTAGTATTTGTTGTTGTTGTTGTTGCTGCTGCTGCTGGAACAATCGATGAACTTCTTGGCTTGTCGATGCCACAACTGGGACACCAGTCCCATGACACCCTAATAGAGGGTTTCACCTTCGCTGACGACTAAGTCGTGTGTGCGGAAAATAAGGCTCTCCTTACAGAGAAGCTTACAGCTGTTGCAATCGAGTTGAGAAAAGCTGGCATGAAACTAAACGCCAGAAAGACGAAGGTGTCAGTGATCTGTGCGGAAAGGAAACATCGGGCGACAGCGGTCTCAGTGGAACCATTTTGTTTCGCCGCGGAATTCAGCACTCAGCTGGTTCCGGTAGAGAGCATGAAATATTTGGACATTCCCTCCACCTCCAACGGGAAGGGGGTATTCAACAACCGGGAACACCTGTTCAAACGCTGAATAGGTCGGACAACTACGTCAGAAATTCCATTCGTGGCTGGCTATGTTTGCTAAAGGACACTTCGATCAGCTACCTATACTCCGGTAAGCAATATGGGAAGCTTAAAATCCCAAGTCTGAGTGCAACAGTCCCGATGCTGTGGAGAACGCGTGCGGAAAAGCTCCTTTCTACTCGGTGCCGAGTACCACGCAAGGTGGTCAACGACTCCGAATTTGTTCCGGATTTCAGCCTTCCATTCCGAGTCCATGGTGCGAAAAGCGTGGCATCCTATATAAGTACTTTTTCCTTAGCTTGTGCTAGGCTGTCTTTGAATACGAGCATGTTCGAACGATCTTAGAGGAGCCCTCGTTGGAGTAGAGATATTAGGTTGTTGATAGTAAGGTGGTCTAGGATAACCAGCTTCAGAATGCATTTTATCGACTTGCACGGTATCCTAGTGAGGCTAATGGACCGGTAGCTACCGGACCACGGTCGGCCACAAATTTTTTAGTTTTGCGAAACAATCACTTCCTTGCAATCAGAGTGAGGGTAGTTTTCGTCGGGCAGCCGACAAAACACCGGGTAGAAATGTTTTGGTAGCGTGAAAGACGTTTGCTTCAGGATCGTTGGATGCACCCCTTCTGGTCCCGACGCGCAGAACGGGTTCGTCTTGTACAACAGTTTGCGAATGTTTTCCTACGTGACGGCCAAGTTAGTTAGAGGTCGCTCGTAGTTATGCCTCGACAAGATCCAAGGATCCCAAAGGCGAAAGCTTGCAGCAAACCTTTGGTCAACAGCATCGACGAAAAGGGGATGCTGAAATAGCTACAAACAGCATCGGTCGAAATTTTCGCCCATGGAAATAAAACACCGTCCCCCAAAGCCAAAAGGCCCGAGCAAACCGAGCTCCCACGGAACGAAAAAAAACATCGCAGGCGAAAAGCACCCCCAGAAACCACAAAACAGGAAGCAGACTACATCGTCCCAGAGGCCCCCTTGGAGCCTTGGTCTCAGACTCAAACCCGGTGCAAAACTATTTAGTCTGCTAACCACCCTGGTCACTCAACTTTCGGATCCTCACCCTCGGAGGAAGAAGAGGCTGTGTTGAAATGCTTGTACACAAACTGCCTCAGCCTTTTCAACAAACTCGGCGATGTTAGACAGTCAGCTTGCCTTGAAAAACCGTCCATAATCGCACTCACAGAGACCTGGCTCACACCAGATGTCTCCGACGCGGAGATCTCGATAGACGGTTACTTTATTTTTCGAGCTGACTCAAAACGAGGGAGGGCTGGTGGGGTTGCTCTGTACTTACATGCGGCCCTACCAATCCCGATTGTCCTCGCTGACACCACCCCTGCACCCTTCTGCGATGCACCGTGGGTCCAAATCCCGCTGCGCGGGTCCGATTCTATCCTTCTTGTTGTGGTCTACCGTAGCCCTTCGAGTCCCCATGAAGATGACCAATTCCTCACACAAACCCTCGGGCAACTCTCCTCCAACTACCATTTCACTCATCTCCTGCTGGTAGGTGACTTCAACGCCCCAAAGGCCTCCTGGATTGCACTCCAGCGCGCCGAATCAGGCGAACCTTTTGCAGCGGCGCTGCTCGAAGTCGTTCAACAGAGCGCTTGGACCCAACACGTCGCTGCACCCACCAGATACCGCGCAGGCCAACAACCATCCCTCTTGGATTTGGTCATCACCAACGAAAGACACTTCGTTGATCAGGTAACCATTAACGCTCCACTGGGACATAGCGACCACTGTGTGCTAACCTTTGATTTCATCTGCTATAGGGCCAGAAATCCCAAACCTCAAACGTGGTTTAGAGACTTCTGCCGTGCAGACTTCTCAGGAATGCGCATCTTCCTTGATTGTTGTTGCTGGTGTTGGCCTGCCTTGGTTGAGATATATGGCAACGCCAATAACGTTAACAAAATCTGGCCTTTCACCTGTCCAAAAGTATTCAACAAGAAATCAATATACCTGGGATAGCCTGAAGATTCTCTGCGTTGCCCACGGCTTACGTCGACGTGCATTGCTGTAGCTGCCCTCGTCAATATCGAGGCTACACCGCACCTAAACCTACATAGTCAACCAAACAAAAAGGCACACCAAATTTGCTGCTCCCAGGAGTGCACACATACAACACATATAAACATACGTTTAGACTCCCGACTCTCCACTATCAACATCCGAGGATAGTATCGGAAGTCTTCTTCGTCACGCACCACTCACTGATTCAAGCTGATGGTAGTGC
>NW_008751919.1:526671-560387 GCF_000715545.1 Opisthorchis viverrini | reverse complement strand
GTTGACCGACTATCGCCTGGCAGCTATAGGCCTATAATCCCCACTAGCGTGCCGTGCCAGGTGATGGAACGCATTCTGAAGCGAGCCATCCTAGATCACCTTACTTCCAGTAATCTGATATCTCCAGCTCAACACGGATTTCTCCCAAACCGTTCTTGCGTAGCAAACATGCTCGTGTTTATGGACAGCTTAACCCAAGCCAAGGACGAGGGACTCATATCGGATGCCATATTTTTCGACTTCTTAAAAGCATTTGATAGGGTCCCACACGTCCCGCTGCTCCACAAACTCGAGTCTTACGGGATTCAAGGGAAAATCCTTCGCTGGATCAAGGCGTTCCTATCAGACAGGTCATTCCGAGTGAGAATAGGCTCAACCTATTCCTCTCCAGCGCCGGTCTCCATTGGAGTTCCTCAAGGCTCCGTCTTGGGACCACTCCTGTTTCTGATCTACGTCAACGACCTCCCAGACGTTCTTGCGAGTCCATGTCTACTTTTTGCGGATGACTTGAAATCCTGGAGTTCCAATGCCAGTGCCCTCCAAAAGGATGTAGACGCTGCCAAGCAGTAGTCGTTGTACTGGCACCTTCCTCTGAATGATGAAAAGTGCGTCCATATGTCATTCGGAGAGACTCAGCGGATGCCTTTGTTATGCATGTTAAAAAGGGCCAGAAAACATCATGAGGATATATGCCAAAAAGGATTTGGGCATCTGGGTCTCCTCAAGCATGTCCTCCTCACTGCACCATGAGAAATCGGCCCAAAAGGCATTCGCAATTTTACGGCTGATATGACGCACCTTCTCCCGTATTACTCGCATGAACTTCCAAATACTCTATGGGGCCTACGTCAGACCGCTCCTGGAGTACGCCAACCAAGTTTTCTAATCAGGACGCATGAAAGACGTCATCCTCATTGAGCGTTTCCAGCGAGCCGCTACGATAATGTTTGCCGGCCGCAAATCCGTGAACTACGAAACGCCCCTCCCGATGCTTGGTCTTTTCCCCTGGAGTACCGCCGCCTCTGAGGGGACCTAATTCTTACTTACGCCTTGTTTGAACAAAGCTTGTCAAACAGGTTTTTCACCGTTGAACCAGCAAACACACGGCGGGGACATAGTAAGAAGATTTTCAAGCTCATAGCACACACATTCATTAGACAAAATTTTTTCTCATTTCAGGTAGCAGCTGCGTGGAATGACCTACCTCCGACGGTTGTTCACGCTCCTTCTAGAACCCAGTTTAATGCACCATTAGACATTTATTTATGCGAATCCTCGCGCTGGCGTGCATACTGTTCCGCGCTGAGAACATAAAGAGCATTGCTACACCCTTTCTTCATTTGTGCCTTTCAGGTGAACGACAGCCACTGACCGACAAGAACAAATGCAACCCGAGAATCTTGGGCAAAGGCCCCGACCCTGTGTACCAATCCGTGAATCCGTGAAATTCATACTGACTTTCATGTCCACGACACTAACGCGGGCCTTTCTAGGTGGGCGTTCTATGCCTACTTTACTATCTGATTACCGCATCTTATGCTGGCGATAACACCGTGGCAATTTGAAGCAATGGATACACTTCTGTCAAACAAGGATACTAGATAATCGAATTCCGGCACTGATCCCGAACGCAGTATGTCGTTCGCGGCCTCAGCCCGTCTTTGTTACAAACGTCAAGGTAAACGTTTCACCATACGCCTGAGCTTGGTTGAGCAGTTTAAGTCCGCCGTTTCTCTCAATACGAGATCACAGTTCACCATTTTCCTTATCAGCCTTCGTAAGGCATCAACGTCTCCAGGAGCAGGGGTCCCTCCAACAAGTAACTCGTTCGTGAACGGCTGTTACATGTCCTGCGCCTCCCGAACAGCGTCCTATGGATATCCATGGCTCTTTGATAGCCTGCCATTCTAGGGAAGAAGACGCAGTTTTCAGTGGCCTTGGCTTCCCCACAGCAACACCGAAGAAGGTACATCAATTTGTTGCTGTCATCAAAGAGCCAATCAGCTACGCTCATTTTGAATGCCGCTGAACTTATCTATTTCTGTTTTTGGCAGGTTGAACTCCGGCGTTGTGGTTTATTGGTCAACACGTTTTCCGCTCATTTCATTCGCCGCGGTTTGAGTACCGGAGGCGTCACTTTTTCTAGGCCGATCAGTAGGTGACTTCATGCATTCTATTTCCTCCGAGTTGACTTTTGCCACGAATTTCTCGATCCCTTAGTCACTAGATGAAAACTCACGTTTACGGTCACCAAATATCGAGCTTTTGCCATCAGAGGACTCATACGACAACAGTATCTGCTTGCGGGACGCTAACTTCAGCTTTCTGATCTCTAGCTCCCCCACTTCTATCGCGAGCTTTTCTTTCAGTATCTCATTCTCCAACCTACTCTGTCTACCCGAGTGCCTGCTGGACCTTACATTGCCAGCTACGCTTGGCCTGGGAGGAGAATGTTGACGAAACAAAGGAGACTGATAAATGCAAATGTCATGATCAACGTTAGCAAGTTCCGGGCTCCATAAAGTTTCGAATAAGTTGCCACTTCTTGTTCTGGTCATACTGTTTCCAAAGTTCCAAATTCCAATTCCGGTGAACGTCTGAGGTCCACGGAGTGCTATAGACTTGATCTCTAGATTTGTTCCCGGTAATCTATTGGACCACGTCGAGTTGCGCGCGAAACTTCAAAATGGTTCAGATGTATGTTCATCTACTATGAATACAATAATAAAATAACAAAACTTTACAAATCTCAAATTGCGGGACTATGCTGGCCTCTGTACACCGGTCTAAGAACTGCTCATTCCTATGGTTCTCAATGTCCACACCGACTCAAAACCACGTGTGAACTTAAACACCACGTCCGATGACAAGGTCAAAGGACGGTTTATGTTCAGGTCAAAAACTAGGTTGGTATAGGCGCAAAACAAAAAAGGGTGGAATCGCATTGTACAACCTAAAAGTAGGAGAAAGGGATCAACAAGCGATGCCCTTTTACGTTTTTCTTGAATGTGTGTGAGTGAGTTGGCTGTGGTTTTAAACAAGTAAGTCATTCACTGGGCATATTCAGACACACCATTCGATATGCGTGCACTGCGCACGATCAGAGAATGCAGAGCTGTTCTGGACAGTGAGGGACTAAGGCCTGGGTTTAGCCGGGGTGACTAGAATCCAGTCTAAGCAAAGCACCAGACACTAAGTAGAGCCGACGGAGTTATTCAGGGATAGGACCAGACTTGAAAGAAGTAGGAATAAGTTGGCTGGGTGCGAAAGCTTAGTGCCGGAGGTAAAAAACTACGGCCAGTTCATTGGAGACGGGCTTGAAGACACTTATAATGGAAGGCGCAAGACACTCGCTACAACACAATTAAGCTTCAGAGAGCAGGGGCAAATGTAGGTGCAGTGAGTGAACGTCTATAAGAGATAGCCAGTTACGATTTATAGACGAGAACACTTGGGAGGGTAGTTGTCCCACTTGTTGGTTAATGCTAGAAGGTTAGGCCGGTGAGTGCACATGCTAGGACCTATTATTAGGACAGTTGGGGTGACAGCACAAAGTAGAAGGGCGTGGGGCTTTTTTTCAAAATAAAGCACCTAGTGTAGGCTGGAGCGCCAATGGATGCTCAGCTCCCTCAATAGAAAGTTAACAATCGATGGCCTTTCGAAAGCCTACATGAGAGGATATAATACGTTCCATAGTTTGGGATACAAGCAAAGGAAAGCGTTTCGTCCAGCGAGGGTTCTACATGTCGACAATGGGAGTAAAAATTCAAAGTTGCGGATAATACAGGGAGGGCAGTAAGAAACTTCAGAGTGGCAGTCGGCTATGTAAGCCTGTCAGTAAATTAAGCGACGCATACGTCCTAGGTTCAGCCTAATGCACTTCAGCCAAAATGGTTTCGGCCAAAGTGATAGACAGCAAAGACGATACGGCAGTGTGTACGACGCCGGGAAGAAGGACTTAATAGTCAAGCGCCGCACATTCTCCACAGCAGTCCGTGAACACAGGAGGCGAATTCAAGGCAGGCTGGAGGAGTAGGTCTTACAAATTGTTTAAAGCAATTAAATGTGATTTACTTTTGAAGGACCGGCGAACGTAAGCGCAGAGCTTGCGAGCTTTAGCCGCTCTCTACCTTGGTTAGAGCTAAGTGCACAGGAATACCTAAGGCCTAGATCTCTCGACTCAGGAAATGTAGAAATCGAGAGTCCAGTAAGTATGTGCATACCAGGGGGAATCTGAATCGATGTTAAGGGGCTTGGTCTCTTGGAGCGGCGAAAGAAAGACAGGGGTGACAGGACCATTGAGCTAAAGAGTTAAGGCCAGAATGAATATTGGCAAGAGGAAAAACAGTCATCGTCCTTAAACGTGTAAGCTATCTTAATATCTTCAGTGAACAGAAAAGTGGGTTCATGGATGATGAAATTAGTGACATGTTTAATGCATTGTAAGTACGGAAGGGGGCTAAGCGCTCTGTCCTGAGTAACTCTGCTGGTAACGGAAGAAGGTAAAGAAGAAGTGACCTTGGAAACCCGGGATCTCTCAGTGAGGTAAGAGGTGAACCATCGCAATAGCGCGCCGCCAATACTTGTAGATGTTGGCCACGCTTTGTGTCTCACAAGAGATAAGGAACTCGTTCTAGGTTTTATGGTGTAACGAGATTCTAAAGGCTTCAATGGTACAGGGGAAAGCATGAAGGAGCTTAGGGTTGGAGGATTAGGAGAAATTTGAGTACTCAGATTGATGCCAAGAACGACACATTGGTCATTATTAGAGGACGTCAAGCCAACTATGGTGGTTGCACCATGGTACATTTGTGTACACGCCATCCCTCCAGGGGCACGATTGCACCGCCCGTAGCTCGTGGTTCTGAGCCTGACCTCCAATCAGGGAAAATCATAGAAGAGCACCATTGTTGTTTATCTGTAGCTAGATTCGACTTGTTCTCTAACCACACCGCCTCTCTGCTTGCTTATATATTGGTTTGCACTGTATCCCTTGCATTTAATATTATATATTAGCAAACTCAACCCATGCTGGATCAACAGTCTACTAAAGAAAATTCCAACCTTATTCTTTCCAATTTCATCATTTGTCATCGCATAGAATTTTTCACCCCATTATTGCACATTTTTCTATCTGATGCCTCCTCTAGCTCATCAATCTCCACTGACCTCATTCTATTTCCACGCTCCTTAAGCTTTCACCTTAGTGTAGGCTGGAGCGCCAATGGATGCTCAGCTCCCTCAATAGAAAGTTAACAATCGATGGCCTTTCGAAAGCCTACATGAGAGGATATAATACGTTCCATAGTTTGGGATACAAGCAAAGGAAAGCGTTTCGTCCAGCGAGGGTTCTACATGTCGACAATGGGAGTAAAAATTCAAAGTTGCGGATAATACAGGGAGGGCAGTAAGAAACTTCAGAGTGGCAGTCGGCTATGTAAGCCTGTCAGTAAATTAAGCGACGCATACGTCCTAGGTTCAGCCTAATGCACTTCAGCCAAAATGGTTTCGGCCAAAGTGATAGACAGCAAAGACGATACGGCAGTGTGTACGACGCCGGGAAGAAGGACTTAATAGTCAAGCGCCGCACATTCTCCACAGCAGTCCGTGAACACAGGAGGCGAATTCAAGGCTGGATTCAGGAGTAGGTCTTACAAATTGTTTAAAGCAATTAAATGTGATTTACTTTTGAAGGACCGGCGAACGTAAGCGCAGAGCTTGCGAGCTTTAGCCGCTCTCTACCTTGGTTAGAGCTAAGTGCACAGGAATACCTAAGGCCTAGATCTCTCGACTCAGGAAATGTAGAAATCGAGAGTCCAGTAAGTATGTGCATACCAGGGGGAATCTGAATCGATGTTAAGGGGCTTGGTCTCTTGGAGCGGCGAAAGAAAGACAGGGGTGACAGGACCATTGAGCTAAAGAGTTAAGGCCAGAATGAATATTGGCAAGAGGAAAAACAGTCATCGTCCTTAAACGTGTAAGCTATCTTAATATCTTCAGTGAACAGAAAAGTGGGTTCATGGATGATGAAATTAGTGACATGTTTAATGCATTGTAAGTACGGAAGGGGGCTAAGCGCTCTGTCCTGAGTAACTCTGCTGGTAACGGAAGAAGGTAAAGAAGAAGTGACCTTGGAAACCCGGGATCTCTCAGTGAGGTAAGAGGTGAACCATCGCAATAGCGCGCCGCCAATACTTGTAGATGTTGGCCACGCTTTGTGTCTCACAAGAGATAAGGAACTCGTTCTAGGTTTTATGGTGTAACGAGATTCTAAAGGCTTCAATGGTACAGGGGAAAGCATGAAGGAGCTTAGGGTTGGAGGATTAGGAGAAATTTGAGTACTCAGATTGATGCCAAGAACGACACATTGGTCATTATTAGAGGACGTCAAGCCAACTATGGTGGTTGCACCATGGTACATTTGTGTACACGCCATCCCTCCAGGGGCACGATTGCACCGCCCGTAGCTCGTGGTTCTGAGCCTGACCTCCAATCAGGGAAAATCATAGAAGAGCACCATTGTTGTTTATCTGTAGCTAGATTCGACTTGTTCTCTAACCACACCGCCTCTCTGCTTGCTTATATATTGGTTTGCACTGTATCCCTTGCATTTAATATTATATATTAGCAAACTCAACCCATGCTGGATCAACAGTCTACTAAAGAAAATTCCAACCTTATTCTTTCCAATTTCATCATTTGTCATCGCATAGAATTTTTCACCCCATTATTGCACATTTTTCTATCTGATGCCTCCTCTAGCTCATCAATCTCCACTGACCTCATTCTATTTCCACGCTCCTTAAGCTTTCACCTTACGCAATACCTGGTTTGGTCACCCAGTTTGGCCGCTATCCACTCCACCTGGCCTGACACCTGTATCCACAGAAATCCACGATCGGACAATACCTGCGATCTTATATCGGCTTCGTCCTGCTTCAGCGGGTTACTTCGGCTATGAAAAAATCATGATGTTCAAGACATTACACACCCGAGCCCGACGACCTTGAACGTGACGTCCGTATCGGAACTGTCAAAAACCGAAGCACGTCAGGTCAGTGAAGGTACTTCACTGCCGCACTCAGCTAAATAGCATACCAGCAGATAGTCCCATTTCACTCTTGATCGTACCTCCCGGCCAAACGTTTAATTAAATGTAAACGCTTCCCATGGTGTCACCGAATCCCGGACGCTTTAATTTAAATACGCTGAACTCTTCGCTGGGATCTAACCATTTCGGTGAACTTTCAGTCTGTCCTCTCCACAAAATCATTAATTATCTGTACGGATCGCGTGTTATCACCAACGCACTCGTTCAAGGAACTTTCACATAACTGCACTACATCAGTAACACCAGTTTCACAGTACACCGTTTCATTGTGTACCATGATTCGGATATTCCTGCATTTAGCCGCATTTCTTATCGCTCCTTCAAGGTTACGTTGCATCAGTGATGGTTTTAGGTATTAGTTGAAGTTGACCGCTGGATTAGGCCAACTGTTGCTTGACCAGAACCTTTGCTCTGATTCTTCGTTTTCCGCACATTGCAGTTTTCTTGTCATGTGTCCAGCATGACCATCTTGTTTTGCCGTCTACCGTTTTGTGTCTACCCACGATCTTCAAATTCTAACCTCTACATCGGAGAACGCCTACCGTTCATCAAACTTTCCATTCCCCGCACAAACCCTTGTACTCACTAAATCCGACAGTCGTGCTTTTATGCTGTCTGTAACATAACCCACAAGTTGGGGATAAACATTATTATAATGATACAACTTATAATAATATGAATTAAGAAGCTGCTAACGCCGCTTATGATAGAGTTTGTTACCAGGGGTTTCGTGGTGGAGGTGGGTTACGTGAACGAAAAATTACCGGATGGGTGTTTGGAGATGGAGGTGTACTCAACATTGGTAGTAGAGCGGTGAATAGCGCGCAAGCTAGACCTACGTCGGAAGCTATAGCATCAGGCAGAGTATTGGCTAGGGGCTGCCGCTGGGAGGTTCACATGCATCTAAATCGCGAGTGGTCTTCCAAATTGTCAAGATGTATGGAGAGTGTGTAGTGCAAAACAAAGTCGCGTGTGCTGAGAGCTGGGGACAATCAAAAATGATGTTTAGATGGAAGGCAAATGAGTTCAATGTTTAATGGGTGCAGATGGATGTCAGAGCTAGCTGCCAGTCGTTGCAGGTACGTGGTTACATCAAGTATGTGGTACATGTGGTTTCAGGTACTCGTTGCAGATTTGGAGATACACATAAGTTTGAAATGGACAGAGGTTCTGGAGGGCAAGGTAACACTCTAAAGGGGATCTCAGGCAAATAGTATATGGGTGTCCATTGGGCGGAACTTGATAATGACTAAGACTAGGCAACAGCATTTCCGGGAGGAGCATCCTGCCAAAAACTTGGCTTGCACGGTTTAAGGTTTCAAATATGTATTATGTGCATTTTTGGATATGGTCAGATTTATAGACCAAGTGTGAAGAGTTGGAACTCGAAAAGCGCGTATGGAAGGAGTAGTTCAGACACCAGGCTGTGACAGTGGGTGTTAGAGTCTGTGGAAGTACTTTTGTTGGGAGACTATAAGCGTCATTAGGTCATGGAGCCTGAGCGTGAGCCTGTTCTGTCATATTTGACTTTAGCCCCAGGTAGGGGCTAATGGGATGCCGCCTCTTTCAAATCAGTGATGGCATAGTCAGATGCCTAAATGTATGGGTGGGGACTCAGTGTCATGAGCGTGAGATGAGCAAGATGAGATCAACAAGCAGGTTTGTGTTGGGCTGGGGCACGAGTCAGCGCCACCGTGTGGCGAGATCTGACGGGAAACAAATACAGGGTAAATAACATTTGGGAGAGGTTCAGTGCTGGAGTTTCAAGAATTTGGGCGATTAATAACCCCAGCATCAGGACTGGCGACTGATGCGCCGATCGGCTTTTATTGTTGTTGGAGTTGGTTGAGAACTTGATGTGATCACATAGGAGAGGTTACCAAGCGGAAGTGCGGTGAACCGAAATATTTGTAGAAACTATGCGGTATTCGAATTTACGAGTTTTACTAGGGGTTGATCCAATACAGTTGCACCTGTTAGTTACATGTTGCTCAGAGCCTTTTGTTTGAGTGAGCTAACCTGAAAGACCGCCGGCCACCACCAATTTGTATATAATTACCAGTTTACAAGATAAATCACGGGAACTGAACTTAGCGTGTCTGAAAATTACGCGGTGTTCTTCAAATGGGAAAGAACACCTGCAGTACATTCAATGCAATTTCCACACAGGTAGTTGAGTACATAACGTTGATATGCATTATGCTTGTCAGGCCATACACCTCAGATGATTTTACTCACCGAACTTGGGCACAACACGGTTTTTGAGAGGCTAACCTTACTTCGAAATTGACTTGTTTTATCAGGCAGTAAAGCTACGGATGTGCACCTCTGTGGATGATATCCATTCTCATGTATGAGGGATTGTTCGGGAGATAATGCGGTTGTTTATGACTTTTACGTGTAAAATACCACCATTTGAACAAAGTGCCTTTCTCGTCGGAAAGCAGGATGTCCTTGGCTAAACTACGTTATAAAGTGCAGCGACGCTGCCGGTAGATAGGGACAACCATTTTTCTTGATCACGATAACCATACGCGTTGCTGCCCCGCCTGTTGACTGCTCATAACTACTAGACCCATGCATATGTTCGCCAGAGATTTCACTGCCCTATCAATGCATGATAGCCTAGTGTAATGGCAAACGACAACTCTTATTCGTCACGAACGTATGCGCTGTTGCCCACTTTAGGTGCTTATAATAACTGGTCATCCCTTATCTGCGTGCGAAGCTGATCATGATGCATCGGTTTCGCCTGACAACTTATTCCATTGGCCACGGTGGCCCTTCATCATCGTAAGTGTGTGCGCTGTCCTTCAACCATCTCAGGGCTTGAAAATTATAGAAGCACAAGAGACAAAATGCTTTTGTTCATTAGGTGATCTGGTACAACCGTAATGGTAGGTCATCCGCTTCTTTTTCCGTAAACCACTCTCACTCGACGATGATCTTCATCACCCAACTGTGGTCATAAAAAGGCTTTCACGTCTCGATAAAACTAACGCGTTTAAAGCCGCTCACGTTTGCAGGCTAGCCTAAGACTCTTTTCTAAATTTGTTTTATGTGTTTTGGCCTCTCCTAAATAACCGTTGATACCAAAGTGTTACCCTTCATCTTCACTGACATAATCATGTCTAACCTACTGGAATGCTTGAAATACCAGGACAGGCCCTCCAACAAGACCTAACCAGCTCTGAAAATGATGATGGCCCAAATGAGGACTTTAAGGTTCAGTGTTTTTCTTCGAATCAGGGAAAACAATCTCCAACCCGAATTCAACTATCATAGATTGTCCATGCTGCTAACGCATCTTTGTCCTCTAAGCGGTCGGTGGACCCTATCACCATATCATCCATCACATTTATGCGTTTTGTTTACTTATCAAAATTTTTTGACCTGTTCATTAACCATCCTTAAACATTCACTAACTCTTTTTGTGTCAGCTCCTTTTCTTGCGCACCTACTGGCCTTGAAGATAGGGGGACTGAACGGTTGACAACTCTCACCAACTGCACATCCTCCATCCAAAGACATTCCCGAGTCACATACGCCGCCTCCTGCGACGGAGATCACAGGAAAGTAAAAACAAAAAGGCGCTTGTGCGGCTGGTTTAAGCTTACTTTTGCTGTAGCATACCTTCCTCTAAATTCTCACAGGAATCCAGGACATCACTGATAACACAGCAAAAATGCTGTCTCAACCGTAAGTTAACAAAGACTCAACAAGAGCACACGGTGTAGCCCCTTCAATGTAATTCGCTTTGCGGAGTCTCCACACCCGTCCGCAGATTATTATTGTGCCATACTTTTACCTTCTTGTACAAACATGGAAGACGATCATGCACTTCAGATTTTTCCTCTATCATCTTTCCTTGCATGCTTCAAACTAATAATTTATCTAGATCCACCTAACTTCCAAAATGGGTGAGAACCGCTTTCCGCGTAGCACGTAACATGAGAATACCATCCATATCTATTGACTGTTCGCCGCTGTTCACTGTTGGCTTATCGCCTCATTCAAACGACACGAACAAACAAATCCGCGTCCTCGGTTGACCCAAGAACATCCTTGGTCTACACTGCTACCAATCTGTCCCGATTCCCGTGACAATCATAACTATCCTGATGTTAGATGGAATTTTACACAGATCCCACTTTACCGCTCTTAGTCAGGTGCAGCTACGGCCAGGAAACCTGTACCGCGCAAGAATGGCAAATATTTCGTGACGCCTGCCGGTCTGGTATCAAGCCAAGATCTGATTGGCCGGAAGCCTGCACCCAAAGGCCAATCATGACCCATTGCTGGCCGAATGCCAGTTGCCCGTGGCGCCTCCAGAAGGTGTCCAAATTTCCATAAAGTTGTCGCCGCTTACAATAGATATAAAAAGCGCTGTACGAGTGTTCTTGGCTTGATTTTGGGTGTCAATAGACCGTGTGCACCTATGCTGATCGTTTCGAAGTGAAAGCTAGCATGGGAGGTTAAGGCCGAAAACTGAGCGAAATAAAATACAGTTAACACAATTAATGAGTGGGAACCTGCAATGTCGGCCGGATTTAATCAGCTTCGAGAACTATTGCAGCAGCAACAGCAGCAGTTTGTCGAAACGCAACTGAAGCTCGCTTAACCATCGACCCAAACTACATGTCCAAATAGCAGCAGCCAGTGGTAGTGAGTCTTCTGTCCACTGTCACACTCACCCACCAGATATCTCTCACGCAGAGACTTTGATGGACGGCTGCTTTGATTTTCGAGGTCACTCGAAATGGGTGAGGACTGGTAGGGTTGCTTTATATTGGCGTGCGGCCCGGCCCACCCCGATTGTCCTCTCTGATGCCAGTCCTGTACCATTTTGCGATGCACTGTAGTTAAAGTCCCGCTTTGCGGGTGCGATCCTATCCTCGGTGACGTCTACCGTTGCTCCTCGAGTCCTCCGGAAGGTGGCCAGTTCCTTGTACAAACCCTGCAGCACCTCTCTTCCAATCACCGTTTCGTGTACACTTTGCTGATAGGTGACTTCAACACTCCAAGGGCTTCCCGGTAGCGTAGAATCAAATGTACATTTTGCAGCTGCGCCGACTCAGCATGTCAGATGTAGCCCTGGCTAACTATCATCTCTCCTGGATTTGGTCATCAGCAACAAAGGACACTTCGTTGGATGATAGGCAACGCTTTGCTGGGACATATTGACTGTTATTTGCTGACCTTCAGTTTCATCTTTTGGGTCAGAAATCTTGAAATTCAAACGTAAAATCAAAGCTTCTGTCGTGAGGACTTTTCAGGAATGCACATTCTTCTTGAGCGAGGTAATCTGGAGCTAGCTCCAGTGAAAGACTTGTACAGGACCATTGTCCAGAAATTACACGAAGCTAACGAGATGTTCATCCCAAAGAAACCAGCACGCAGTCCGATGAGTCGCAAGCTACTTAAACGGATTCGGAGTCTTCTGGAAAGGAAACCACAGCTATTTTTCAAAACGTTGACTACAGAAGACACAGAAGACAAAGAAGACAAGCCGGCATTTTGTAACATGCGGAGCCGCTGTATATCGTAAGTCTGCCAATGGAACATACAAAAACAAGCCAATATTCTGCACCTTGCCCGGAAAAACAGAAACGCGCTATATAAATACAAGACATTGCCGCAAAAATGGGCCATCCGCGTTCTCCTTGAGGGAAAAGAACGGCAGAGATTCGAGTGACCCAAGTAGTATCCGAGGTCTACAGAGAACACTTTTCGGGTCAATATTCAGCCCCAGCATCCTCATCGCATTCAATGTTGTCAAGACGCAACTACGAGCGGCCTCTAACTGACCTGGTATTCCTGGCGAAGTACACTCGTCGGCTCTTGCCCAGGGTTAACCCATTCAGCCCCTCGGGGCCTGATGAAGTTCATCCAAGGATCCTGAATGAACTGTCGTTCACAGTAGCGAAATATTTCTACTTGGTGTTTTGTCAGCCACTTGACGACAGCCAGATTCACTGTGCCATAAAAGGAGCGATAATCATGCAAATCCACAAAACTGGCGACCAACTATCGCCCGGTAGCTATAGGTCTCGCGGCCACACAAACGTGCCGTGCAAGGTGATAGAACGCATCCTGAAGCAAGCTGTCTTTGATCACACTACCAAGCAAATTGATATATCCAGTTCAACACGAAACTCATGATCATGCCAGACGGCATGCCACCCACAAGTTGGGAATAAACATCATCATTATCATTATCAATTTTTCCCGAACCGTTCTTGTGTCACAAACATGCTCATGTTTATAGACAGCTTTTTCAGGCCAAGGACGAAGGACCCATATCGGATGCCTTATTTTTTACTTCTCCAGGGCATTTGATCGAGTCAGACATTCCGATGATCCGAAAACCCGAGTTACTGGACTCAAAAGAAAGTTTTACACTGGTGCAAGGCGTTTCCATCAGACAGATGGTTCCGAGTGAAAGTATGCCCGGTCTACTCGCCTTCAGCGCTGACCTCCATTGTGGTTCCTTAAGGCTCTGATTTGGGACCACTGCTGTTCTGATGCAGGTCAGTGACCTTCCACATGTTCTTCAAGTTCATGTATACATTTTGCGGACGGCTTGAAATCCTGTAGCACTAATGCCAGTGCCCTCCAAGTGGATGTAGACGTTGCAAATTAGTGGTCGCTGGACTGGTAACTTACTATAGGTGGTAAAAGGTTTGTCGACGTATCATTCAGAGGAGACCCGGCGAACGTCTTTGTCTTGCATGGTGAGAATAAACCTGAACGGCTTTCGAGGATGGACGCAAAAAAGGAGTTATTTATCTGGCTTCCTTCAAACATGTCCCTCTCACTGCACCATGCCCAGGAGGCATTCGGCGTACTTTCTCTCGTAAAACTTACGTGCACTTCCAAATGCTCACCGCAGCTTACATCAGGCTGCTCTTTTAATAGGCCAACCAAGTTGTCTATGCAGGATGCGCGATAGACGTAACCCTTGTTGAGCGTGTCCAGCGAGCCGCTACGAAAATGGTTGCCGGCCTCAAATCCGTGGAATAAGAAACGCGTCTCGTTGTGCTTAACCTCTTTCCCCTGGACCATCGTCGCTTCCAATGGGACCCAGTTTTCGCTTATGCCCTTACTGAACAAGGCTTGGCCAATAAGTTCATCACCTTTGACAGCAAACACACGGAGGGGATATGGTTAGAAGATTTCCAAGCTTAGAGCGCACGACCTAATTGGACAAGGTGTTTTCTAATTTCGGGTAGTGGTTCCGTGGAATAACCTTTCTCCAACGGTTATTCACACTCATTCATGAACACAGTTCAAAGCATTATTAGACATTATTAGGCAGTATTTATACATGTTCTCGCGCTGTTTAGCTTACTACCCGCGCTGGGAACCTAGAGAGCAGTGCCACGCTCGTTATTTCTGTGCCTTTCAGGTGAACAGAAGCCGGTGAACGACAGGAGCGGAAACGACCCGGGAAATTTGGGTGAAACTCCTGATTCTGTGTATCGATTCATGGATCCGTGAATCAACCGATGCAGCTGCGGCCTCAACCACGGAGTTCACATTCGACCCCCTTTCTAGGCACAGTTTTGATTTTTCGTTCGAGCGGCATAGAGGAATGCTTAAGACTGATTTTTTCAAGCCTGATGATGGATAAAAAGTCAGGTTATTCCTGCAAAAACTCGGCACGCTGTAACGGTCAGAAAGCTGTCTCAGATCTTTGGTGAGCAACTATCACTGATCAACATCCGTTACCCATGACTAAATTCATCAAAAAAGATTTTGATGATTTCATAACGTTTTCCAGTCTTGTTAACTGGGAATGCGAGTGCTTAAAGCTCAGATCAATAACGGAAAATCAATTTTAAGTGCTTCATTTTTATCTCCGATCTCCAGCCGCGCCAAGAGCCCGGCTGCTCAACAGAATTGTACAGGCTGGTGAGCTAACTTTGCAGAGCCTCACACCCAATGCTAGCGCCTCACAAACATGGGGCACGACACTGATACGATCATCCAGTCACATGTCATGTATACCAGTCACTTGCGATTACACAATCAGTTTCACCATGGCAAAAATTTTCACAAGTTTCCGCAAGTTTCTAGCACTGCGGTGGATAAGAATTTATTCGCCAAAACCGGTTTAGCAGTCATAAATATTTGGTGTACAGCTGTCATGACCACAAAATTTTATGTCGATCTCAGGGGATGCAGCAACATGCACACCATCATGGAGCCCACAAATCACAGTCAGTTTTGTTGACGGCGACATTCAACGTTAATTCTCCTTGGCAAGGAAGTCGGCGCTCGGTATTTGCACAATGGAATTGAATTTTTGAAATTTATGACGTACCCCTGGTGGATTAAGCAACCGGGCAACTAGATTGAGAGAACCAGTCCGAACTTACAAGCCTAATTAAGGCGTCTCAGAGTCTCAGAGATGCTGACAACTTATCCCAAAAGACTTTTTATCCAGACGCATGGTTGCTTTAGTGAAGAAGTAAGTTTAGTGAGCTGCAAAAACATGAAGTTTGATTAGGATGTTTTTTGATTTCAGCTCACACGCAACAAAAGACAATATTTTGCGGTAGCAATTTTTACTCCATTCGTGAAGGTTTTCCAGCTAAGGGCATTGTGCGGATAATAGGCACCAAGGAAGTTTGTGGTGGCTTGTATGAACAAAAGCTTGATTCGGGCTCCGACATCAAGTTGCTTGGTGAGCGAACGTGGAAACGAATCGGTGAGCTGCATATGAAACCGACCGAACATTGAGCTTGTAATGTTTATTGTGGTAAACTTAACACAAGCCACGTGTTGCATGAAATTTTGCCCGAAATTCGACCTCATGGTGCCGTAGTGAATCAAAAAAGCTCAATTTGGTGGAAAAGCCTATTAATTCTACTTGCAAACTCACGCATGCATCACCAAGAGTTATCTATGGGTCGACTCACATTCCGAAGTGCTCACCTGAGGACCTTCTACAACGCCATGAGCAAATGTTTGCCAACGAGCCTCTACGGTGCACAGAACCAAGAACCAAGCTGCTCCTCGACCCCAGTGCCAAATTAGTTTTCGGGCCAAGACGCCCAGTAACATATGCAGCCTTACCCTTCGCTGACGAGGAACTGGGTCAACCACAGACGGCTGGTGTTTTCTAACCGACCAACTACTCACATATGCCGCAAACATGCTTACTGGACTATCCAGTTGTGCCCAGATTTCTCCATCGGTCTCAGTGCTGCACCGGATGCCCATCAGTGCCCTCTGCCTCTTTCAGATCATTCGTTTGCAAACCTGAATAAGGGTAGATATTTCGCGAATATTGCCTTTGCCCATGCTTGCCACCCGACTGAAGCCAGAGAAAAACCCCGCGATCTTCAAGAAAAACTGACTGCCTTTCGGTGTCAAAACAGCGCCAGACATATTTTAGCAAACCTTATATAGGACGCTGAAAGAAGCCCCGGCGTTGCTTCCTAGTTGGATAATCTGATCCTCATGTGGCCCAACTTCGAAAGGTTTTGACAGCGCCCTGGGAAGCTGTTGCTTTTCCGCTGTTTACTTGTCCACTGTCACTGCTCACATTAACCCCTCATTTTGCACAACAATGACCCAATGTCATGACGCTTTGGTGAGGAAAAAATACCGTCCGTTCTCAACTAGTCCAACAGCTAGCCACCGTGATAGCTACCTCGAAGACAAAGTTTTCACCTTCCTAAAACTAGGAACCTAATCTGGCCAAACTAGTACTTGGATTCTAGATCAGCGAACGTATTCACTTTATTGGGCCTATTTAGCTTGCTGTCATCCCTTTATAGATTTTTTTCTATCGACGCCTTTGTAACTTATGCCTCCTAACACCCGCCACGCGCTACTGCTTTCATTGTTCCTTTTTCGTCACCCTTCTTTCCAGGTTTCAAACCTTGACTGCAGTTGCCCAAACGCCCCTTAGAACTGTTATTCATTCAAACTAGCTGGTGTCCGGTCTACACTCACACGGCCCTCCAACAAAAGGGAAATTTTCCGTGGGCCTACATCCGCATGACTCCCTGTGTCAATCTCCGTCTCACCCAGAACCAACTGCCACGGAAGCGCGTATCCCTTTTCCGGCCCTTGACGAGCGTTACGGGGCTGTCCGTAAACCAAAGCATGTTAGTGTGATGATGGCATGGTACTGTCAGACCCAGTGAGATGGAACCCCCGCAACTATTTTCTCTAGAATCTCGACCGCAACCCCTCGCCCACTCAAGCCTGTAGCCACAACTACGAGCAGTTTTCATCCGGCTACGTCTCTGGGATGGGATCTTCCGTACCCAATGAATTTTCACTCAGAATTGACTGGCCTGCAAGTTCGGCTTACCCCTTGCACAAGTTCAAATCTGTATGCCGAGTTCGGGTCAACCTATGTATTAGCAACTTGCCCCCATCCAAACTATTCCCCTGCGCCTGACTTCACTACAACAGTGCAATCAGTGAGTCTGCTTACTTTCAGATTAAACCACATTTTTGAGACAAAACCTGTCACGTGCTCCTAATCTGAATCATCCCATCTCCATCTCCACTTTTGCTCGTTGTGACTCCGGCCATTTACCTAACCACCCAAAGTCACTCATGGCCAGTAATGGTTTCAGTTTTAGTTCATGCCACCTGACTGTCTTTGAACTAGTCACACCTCATGCCCATTGTTCCCGACAAGTTGAGAAATAACCTATTATTACCATATCATCGGGTATTCCCCACTGTTTATAACATCATCTTCTTTTCGTGCAATCTGCACCCTACAAATACCCCAGTCATCTCCATTCTGACTGTAAAACTATGATCGTGCCAGACGGTATGCCACCCACAGGCTGGGGATAAACCTTATCATTATTATCATCACCTACTTAGTCGTATTTGAGAGTATGGCTGCAGAATGCGCTAAGAACTGTGCACCTTCGTCGTGCCACCGATAAAGCACATTGGTTTCATCGTTAATAAACATGACCGCCGACCAAACCCGGAGAACACCGACGCCCTCAAACATATGCCAACAGCCACAGACGCGACGGTCCTCAGGCTTTTTCTGGGTCTCGTCGGTCACTGAAGTTTGTTTCTGCCTGCCACGCAACGCCTCCAACGTCCAATAAATCAGCTGCTCCTCAAAGCATACAGGTGGACATGGTCAGAAGAATGCCAATGCGTCGTTGACTTTGTCAAGTCCATGCTGAGTTCTGATTCGTTACGCACTACGATCCATCACTTCGAATCACTGTGGCATCAAATGAGTCGAACTATGAAATTGGCGCAGCGATCTCACAACTATTTCCCAGCAGCAGCCGTTGCACATGCGGCCATACCCCTGATATTAGCTAAGCGCAACTACCCCCGAATGAAAAAAAGACTTCGGCTATCTTGTTCACAATCAAAAAGTTTCATAAAATGCTCTACGGCCGTCAGTTCATGCACTTAACCTGATGACCCCACCATCGTCTTACGGGGTTTCGTTTTTATGGCTTACGCCCACACCTTACGTCCTTCAAGATCGTGTGCTTATCTCAACGGGTTACTTAATTTTAATCACCCATATTTACACACTTCCTGAGTAAAAATCTGAAGGCCAGAATTTGACTGGCAATGAGAGACTTGGTGGCCCTTCTATTGTGCCTGTTCAGCGCCGTGCAAGTGAGAATGTGCCCGGTCGGGTTTTTTATGTCAATTCAGCCCACAATATTAAATTAACGGGTTGATCGTATATGGACAACAACTGAGCCCTAGCTGAACCGAATATCACAGACAAGCCGTCGTGGCCCAATCCGAAACCGGCTTCAGTTTGTCTCCCGGAGGCTCACCTTAACCTAACGATAAGCTGTAGCACCCCATCGGGCGCTGAACAATGAATAATTCCTAACGAACGTCATCAACTTGATTGCATTAAGGATAAGTAAACTGCTAATGCCGAATAAAAACGGCACACACGGAACGAGGCCATGTAAACGATTGTTTTATTGCTTGAACGCAAAGATAAAAGTGGCGTATGTGTAAATGAGCAAGACTTGAATAAGCATAGCCGCTTAAAATGGGCCTTAAAACCTATAGCGGACGACCCCGCATGCCAAAATACTCCTAGAAAGTTAGACTGACACACAGTATGGTCACTATTTTAAGTGCCACATGACGCGCTCCGCCAAATGCATATAGTTTTCCACCGATGCTATGCACTTTATTTCTAATCAGATTTGATGGCTTCAAGGGCTGGCTCTGAGACCACAAACAGCTGTAAAGACGACATTTGAAAGCACTTATAAACCCCACAGAAGATGGTCGTGTGCTTTTAAAGGTTCGCAACACGGAAGTTCTTATGGCAAAGAGTGCTTGTCATGACGCGCTTATAAGCTTCGGTCTGAGGAAAAGTCCGTATTGCTCTCTCAGGTCAAAAGTTATTAACGTGAACCCTTAACTTTGTGCGATCGATCCGGTCGGAATGAATAGTCGAGTTTCGGTCAGGTGTGTTGAACCCACACTTGAGCTTATTGGCTGTCGGTAACATCCGTTTCACATAATGTTCTTCCAATACGTTATTGTTTCAATACAGATTCGACCATCGGGGTCCTCGTATGAGGGCTTGCATGCCACATTCCCAAACTTAATATATTGCTGAGAACCTCTCTGTAATACCAAACGGTCTGGTTCCCATGGCGCTTGTTGCAAGCACAACGTCTGGTATCATACGCTTTTCAGAAACAGGGTTACAGGTCTCTTGCGAGGGTTGGAAACATCCCAAAGCTAAAAATTTCAGGAAATCTAGGAATCCAAAACCAAAACGCGGGGTGAAATCGAGTGCTAGGCACCCATTGGCGTGACTACGCATTTCACAGGATACGATCTGCCTCACAAAATAAGGATTCCTAAGTGCAGTTTTCCCAGGAATGTAGATGTGCCCCCAAATCTGTGTGGCACACAGTGCGCGGTCTGAAATGAATAGTAGAGATAATGACCTACTTTGGTACTATCGGATATTCCTGATCACCCTATCAAAATTTATTGAGTCCTCGGCTGAGTCATCATAAAGTTGCTTGTCAATAAAAAATTTCATCCACCGTTTAGCAGTTAAATGCTTCAGGATGTCGTGCCTCACCCCGTATGTGAAACTGCACCGCCTAGTGAGCGTAGCAACCGCTCATGTGCCTACGCTAACATATAGGGGAAACCAAACACAGTCAGTACAAACAGACTGGCGCGCGCACAGGGAGCAGGAATCAGCCTCTCCACAAGCCCACGGACAATTATGGAACGCGCGTAGCAGTTGCACTGTGGAGAAAAACACGTTCCCACCGTCCGAACTTTCACCAAGGGACACTCCCAGACGCTAAGTTCCCTTTCGACTTGCTCCACATTTTATATTACCCCTTATTTTATACATGCCGCAAATCGCCTCTGTAAACTACTTCCAACAACAGTAAAGGCTTTTATCAGTGCATACATTTTCTGATTTTTATTTCGGCTAACACCAGCTATGCACCAATAAACTCACCCACAAAGCCATCTCCATCAGCTCTTAGTTTTCCATAGTTGAGAACATGCGTAGCTCACATCGTGTAGGTGGTTGGTGCACCACCCAAATATATGTGTGTACATGCACACTGGCACAATAAGACTCACCACTAAGCCACCGAATAATGATGCTCCCAACTCTGCTGTTGTCACAAGGTTTGCAACCAGATTTTCCTAGCCCACCAACTCCACAAACTCCAAATATATTTTCACTGATTTATCAAAACTTCTTGAGCCAGTCGATTGCACTTGCTTCCACAGGCAACGTAGGTTTCTTTCCTTGGCAATTACTCAGCTGTTCGCTGCAGTCAACTGAGGTATAAATCCATTCAATCTCTACCCAACAGCAAGAGATATACCTTAAATGTCTATGTCTGGTCCTACAAGGTTAGAATCTTACATCGGTGACCCAGCGAGACAAAGCAACACTATCACAATGAAGACAACTTCAGGGAACCACGCTGTTAGACTTTAAGCTTCAGGTTCGTGAAAAAGTTAAGTTCTCGTAGTCTAAAAAGCCTACCTCTAACTGTACATGCAAGCTAATTTATTTCGTGGCTATTTTGCAACCCGTGCTCTGAAGCAGCCCGATAGCCTGAAACTTTTTAGGTGTAGAGCAAGGTGTGGACTGATAGTATCACATTACCTAACCTCACACAAAGCATCAGTGGAGTGGTTGACGGGGCGCCTGTTGAGCTTATGTGCACAAAAGTCCAACAATTCATAACAGCTTTAAGCTGACCTTAGTCACTCACCCGACTGAGACCTCACCAAGTTTGATTTGACCAGATATAAACCCACAACCTCTCTACAGAATCCGCAACTCCTGCAACCTATTGATGTGCCCCCAGCTCGTAAAAACCTACGCCACTACTTCTCTCTAGTTTATTACGTTCGTATCTAGAACAGCCTTCCTGAGCGGCTGCAGAGCATCGCGCATCGTCATTCGTTTTCGCAGTCCGTAGGCAAATTCCCTACCTGTGGAACTGCTGCCGCCTTACTTAATATACGACTACCCCCTGACCTCCTCTACTACTCGGGTTCAATGCGTATTAGAGTTTAGCAACGTTACAGTTAGTATGCAAGTGAAGGATTGTGTTATCATGTCCTATTCTCTTGGCCCGCTTTAGGCTAATATGGAACTTGAATGCCCACTTGGTTCAAGTATGCAGTATTACTGGCCTGGTTGTTTTCTGTTTTCCTTTCTTCCCCAGCCAACTTACGCCTCGTACTAGTCTAGTCCCTACACCGGATTTCTCTATCTTTTCTGTCTAGCTACTATCGCTCTCGGCCAAACTCTACTGAAAAAAAAACCAAACCAACGTTAGCTCTTTTCTTCTTCAGGTCACTTATGACTTAGGCGTCCATTAAATCTAAACATGCTTGGTTACCGGTCTGAAAACTTATACCTCGTCCTAGTCATGTCTATACTCCGGATTGCTTTATCAGCTATATCTGGCGAGTAGTGTTCTCAGCCTAACTCCAACTGATAAAAACCAAACCAAAGTCAGCTTTTTCTTCATCACCAAAGCGCATTCTGCGCCTATATGTTTATCCGTCTGATGAGTTGCACACTAAACACTCACACACAACATCGCGGTACGCTTCTGCTCGACATGGTAGCTCACACCAACGCTCGACGCCGTTTAGCCGTGGTGCACTCACCGTGAATATTACCATTCTACTCCCGCTGCCTCATTGGCAGCTGTCATTTCACTTCTCCGCGACTTGCCTTTACCAGAGTCCGCATGCTGTTTGCTCGTTCAAAATGGCTGAGCTGTCTTTACCGGCCTTTCTTTCCCTCGACCAGAAAAAATGGTAGCTTGAGTATTTATTATTGCACAAACCACATTCACGACTGCTTGGATGGTTTCCCACATTTAAGATCTGGTAGCACGCACAAGGGATGAGAACCTCTCACGGTGGACGGGTACGCCCTGCAGGGATGGTCAACCGGTTACGTTGCACAATGGTGAGTTCGTATACCAGCCATCCTACCACCTGTCGCTGGTAGTTCTGAGCCTCGCCTTTAAATTCAGGAAATCAAAAAGGTAATACTGACTCTCGTTTGTTGCCGCTGGTGTTGGGCTCGCCTCGGTTGGGTTATGTATCTGGCAGCGCCATAAACCACAGATGAAAAAAACTGACCTCTCATCTGCCAAAAATTAAATAAACATAATATCACACCTGGGAAAACCTGAAGATACTCTGCAATGCCCATGGCCCTCATCGACGAGCATAGCTGTATCCGCCTTCGTCAGAACAGAGGCCACAACGCACGGACGCCCATTTCGTTGACCAAACAAAGAATACATCTACCTACCGCTCCCAGTGGTGGACAAGAAAGTATTCTTCTCGATGAACCACTTACACGTTAAAGCTGAAAGCAGTTATTTGGGGACTGGTGGCCATTTTTCTTGCACATACTTTCTGTACTGGTAGTGTCCAACTCACGTAATAGATACCAGATTTATCGGTTATCTTGGAAGTTCACCCCAGTCAGCCGCTATACATCTGATTTCCACACCACCACTCTGAGCGCTTATATCGGCTTTTGCCATATCCCTTGTAATCTTATATCGTATGCTACCAATTCCAACACCTGGCCGATAGTCTAAGTGAAAATCCGTCTATATCTTATTCCGTACAGTCACCTGACATCATTTTAATCGTGGCAGATGTCAAGTTTTCCTTTCTGATGCACATTATCACAGTTGATGTCTCAAACTCACTATGCTCTACTAATCTCATCCCACCCCCTCATCTCCCGAAGCTTGGAACTTCGGCAATGTCCAGTTTGGACGATCTGGTTGGTTGTTATCCACTCCACCCGGCCTATGACCTACAACCACAGGGTCCCCAAACGAACCACGAAAACCCGTGATCCCCTATTGGCATCGATCCACCTCGTTTTCTCGGCCTTCCAGAAATAATTCCCTCTGCTCGAAGAACTGTACACCTCAGCCTAATAACCTTAAATGCGACGTCCGTTGCGAGGCTGTCCAAAAACCGGAGTGGAGTATGTCAGTGATGATAATAATAATAATATGCTTTATTCTCAACTTGTGGGTGGCACGGCACGGTTATACCAAGTTTGATAACACACCACACCCCATTCCACTTCAACTCTCGATCGTGCTTTCTCTCCCACTCGTTCCATTAACTGCAAAAATCTGCATAAAAACCGCCTCTGGGACGAGTCCTTTCATACCCGATGGATTTTCGCTGAAACCTGACCAGCCCGGTTTTTTTCCTGCAAATTCGGCTTGCCCTTTCTACAAGTTCAATTTCGTATATGGTGTTCGGGTCGTCCTATGCATTAGCACTATGTCCCCATCTAACCTACCGCTCGCACCCGAGTTCCCTGCAACAGTGCGACCAGTGAGTCTGCTTAGTTTCAGATCACACCATGTTTTTGGAACAAAACTTGTAATGTTCACCCAAGTCGAATTATTCCATCTATCTCCACTTTTTCTCGTTGCAACTCCGGCCATTTACCCGGCCACCCAAAGTCACCCATGGCCAGCAATGGTTTTCTCAGCTTTCGTTCTTCTCGGCGGGTTAGTCTTTGAATTAGTCGAACCTCATGCCCATTATCCCCTACAACCTGGGAAAGGAACCTATTATTACTATTTTATCGAATACTTCTCACCATTTGCGACATTGTGCTTCGGAGGATTTTCGGTTGAAAAATTCTGAAGCGAGTAACTAACTGAAGCGGTTCTCGCAAAATCCTTTAATGCCTATAAGTACAGCTAGGGCGCGTATTCCACACTTCACCATTTTTATATAGTGTCTTGACAACTGTCAACTAAATGACCACAAAAATCAAAAGACAGTGACAAACATGGGGAGATGAAGAAAATATCTGATGAAAGTAAAATGGTGATGGAGGAAATTAGCTTACGTGAATGTTTACTGCAAACCAACTTAGTCAGTAAGCTAGTGAGAAATAGTTCACGTCACCCTCTTTTGCCAGCCGTTTATGCATTCTTCCTCCCTATCAGCGCTCTTCCCTGGCAACTATGATTTATTAGTTTCGTTTTCAGTAGGCATCGCTACTGTCTTTTTTGATAGTAATAATAATAATAACGATTCTTCTCAACTTGTGAATGGTATGCCGTGGAGCATGATCATACGTTTACGGTAAAAATGAAACATGACCGGGGGGTTTGCGGGTACTGGGGATTGCGCGAAAGGAGGACAATGACACAATCGGTGGGCAATATCCGATGAAATAATAGATTTATTTCCAAACTTCTAGGAAATTATGGGCACGAGTCCCGACTAGCTCAAAGATGAGGCAGGTTGACATGAGCTAAAACTGGTAATCATTGCAAGCCTCTACCAACTCTGCGTCATGAAGTACACCCACCCGCTCCGTACAGTACTCGGGGTCGAATCTTCAATCCGCGCCATAAGCCATAGATGAGGAGAAAAATAACAAACTGGCCTCTCATCTAGCAAAAAAATAAATAAATAAAAATGAAAAAATACAACTGGGAAAACCTGAAGATACTCTGCAATGCCCATGGCCCTCATCGACGAGCATAGCTGTATCCGCCTTCGTCAGAACAGAGGCCACAAAGCACGGACGCCAAATTCGTTGACCAAACAAAGAATACATCTACCTACCGCTCCCAGTGGTGGACAAGAAAGTATTCTTCTCGATGAACCACTTACACGTTAAAGCTGAAAGCAGTTATTTGGGGACTGGTGGCCATTTTTCTTGCACATACTTTCTGTACTGGTAGTGTCCAACTCACGTAATAGATACCAGATTTATCGGTTATCTTGGAAGTTCACTCCCGTCAGCCGCTATACATCTGATTTCCACACCACCACTCTGAGCGCTTATATCGGCTTTTGCCATATCCCTTGTAATCTTATATCGTATGCTACCAATTCCAACACCTGGCCGATAGTCTAAGTGAAAATCCGTCTATATCTTATTCCGTACAGTCACGTGACATCATTTTAATCGTGGCAGATGTCAAGTTTTCCTTTCTGATGCACATTATCACAGTTGATGTCTCAAACTCACTATGCTCTACTAATCTCATCCCACCCCCTCATCTCCCGAAGCTTGGAACCTCGGCAATGTCCAGTTTGGACGATCTGGTTGGTTGTTATCCACTCCACCCGGCCTATGACCTACAACCACAGGGTCCCCAAACGAACCACGAAAACCCGTGATCCCCTATTGGCATCGATCCACCTCGTTTTCTCGGCCTTCCTGAAATAATTCCCGCTGCTCGAAGAACTGTACACCTCAGCCTAATAACCTTAAATGCGACGTCCGTTGCGAGGCTGTCCAAAAACCGGAGTATGTCAGGCCAGTGATGATAATAATAATAATATGCTTTATTCTCAACTTGTGGGTGGCACGGCACGGTTATACCAAGTTTGATAACACACCCGCAACCATTCCACTTCAACTCTCGATCGTGCTTTCTCTCCCACTCGTTCCATTAACTGCAAAAATCTGCATAAAAACCGCCTCTGGGACGAGTCCTTTCATACCCGATGGATTTTCGCTGAAACCTGACCAGCCCGGTTTTTTTCCTGCAAATTCGGCTTGCCCTTTCTACAAGTTCAATTTCGTATATGGTGTTCGGGTCGTCCTATGCATTAGCACTATGTCCCCATCTAACCTACCGCTCGCACCCGAGTTCCCTGCAACAGTGCGACCAGTGAGTCTGCTTAGTTTCAGATCACACCATGTTTTTGGAACAAAACTTGTAATGTTCACCCAAGTCGAATTATTCCATCTATCTCCACTTTTTCTCGTTGCAACTCCGGCCATTTACCCGGCCACCCAAAGTCACCCATGGCCAGCAATGGTTTTCTCAGCTTTCGTTCTTCTCGGCGGGTTAGTCTTTGAATTAGTCGAACCTCATGCCCATTATCCCCTACAACCTGGGAAAGGAACCTATTATTACTATTTTATCGAATACTTCTCATCATTTGCGACATTGTGCTTCGGAGGATTTTCGGTTGAAAAATTCTGAAGCGAGTAACTAACTGAAGCGGTTCTCGCAAAATCCTTTAATGCCTATAAGTACAGCTAGGGCGCGTATTCCACACTTCACCATTTTTATATAGTGTCTTGACAACTGTCAACTAAATGACCACAAAAATCAAAAGACAGTGACAAACATGGGGAGATGAAGAAAATATCTGATGAAAGTAAAATGGTGATGGAGGAAATTAGCTTACGTGAATGTTTACTGCAAACCAACTTAGTCAGTAAGCTAGTGAGAAATAGTTCACGTCACCCTCTTTTGCCGGCCGTTTATGCATTCTTCCTCCCTATCAGCGCTCTTCCCTGGCAACTATGATTTATTAGCTTCGTTTTCAGTAGGCATCGCTACTGTCTTTTTTGATAGTAATAATAATAATAACGATTCTTCTCAACTTGTGAATGGTATGCCGTGGAGCATGATCATACGTTTACGGTAAAAATGAAACATGACCGGGGGGTTTGCGGGTACTGGGGATTGCGCGAAAGGAGGACAATGACACAATCGGTGGGCAATATCCGATGAAATAATAGATTTATTTCCAAACTTCTAGGAAATTATGGGCACGAGTCCCGACTAGCTCAAAGATGAGGCAGGTTGACATGAGCTAAAACTGGTAATCATTGCTGGCCATGAGTGACCTTGGGCTGTTGAGTAAGTGGCCAGTGTCACAATAAGCAAAGATGGAGGTGGAGATGAAACAATTCGAAGTGGGAGCAGGTAGCAGTTTTCGTCTCAAAGATGTGGTTCATTCTAAAACTAAATGGACTCACTGGTTCCACTGTCGTAATGAAGCCTGACGCATAGGATAGGTTGGATGGGGAAGTAGTGTGAATGCATAGGGCCGAACGAACACCGTATCTGGAATTGAACTTGTCGAGTAGGCAAGTCGAAATTGCAACAGAAAACCAGGTCGTCAAATCCGAATGAAAGTTTCATCGGGTTAGAGACAGTCAGAGGCCGCAAATCCCAGAGACGGGACCAGGTTGAAAATCTGCTCATAGCTGCAATTGCAGGCTCGAGTGGGCGAGAGGTTACGGTCGAGATTCTGAAGAAAACAGTTGCGGGAGTGCCATCAGTTTGTGTATGACAGTACCATGTCATCATTCACCGGCATACTTCGGCTCATGGACGACCCCGTAACGGTCGTCAAATGTGCCGCGATGGGAGAGGCAGCTGGATCTGTGTTAGATGAGAAGAGAGTGTCAGGCCGATGCATTTCACTACCACACGAGGTAGATACGTACTTGTCCAACATATTGGACGTAGAGCAGTAATACACAGACCTCTTGGCACCCTCTCAGATCTATTTGCTGCCTAACACGTTGGGCTCCATTTGCTTCACGCCACACCAATATATTCAATGGGTCAACTGTAAAATCTTCAAGGGATCCTTCCACTAAAGGGCCCGTATACGCTGCAGACAAATCTGCACCCCTTTGGTCCGCGCCTTCCGCCCCTCACACTTGTCGGACACGGACGGTACGCTTTTATGCAATCCCTAAAATCAAAAGGCCCCAATTCTCTGGTAGCCAAATGGAACACGCTTTAAGACTTTAAATCCGCTTTCGCCCCATCCTACTAAAAATGCATCATTTTAATTGCACAAACACAGAGCACAACGTTTCGTGCGTACCAGTGCTTATCAGTCCAGAATCACGTCATCGGCGACGAACAGGGAAATTTAGACAATATTACCATTATTTTGCAACCGAGCAAGTGTGACAGTGACAATCTGTCCCGGTGTATTCTGTGCCACCGGTAATTCATCCCCTGTAACCACTACCCCCGCCTCTCAAATAACCGAGCTGAGTATATACAGAATACTATGGTGTCACTGAAACGACAAGATTCAACTTATTTCGGCCTAAACCAACTGGCAACGGAAGCACCCCCTCATATACTTGAGGAGCGCGAACACTCGTGCCTAACCCAAACTCCATGCAAGTAGGAGACGAAAACTCCCCACCCGTAAGCCACTGAAAGTGAGGAGCGTGATTGTAAGCCCGTCCAGGACATTCCGCGGTAGAAGCATGCTTCACAACCCACATGTAAACTAAAATGCTTCGGAAAAGAAGCAGTTCACAACTGCTATCCAGGTCACGGGGTTATCCAAAGTTGCATTCCCGGTAACCCGAATCCAGGCTGAAGGAAAATCCCTCCTCACACATTCTGAAATCCTCGGTCACACTCACAACAAACGACTAGGCTCAAGTCGTTGCAACTTCTCACTCACTTGAGTGAAAAACCTCTGCGATACCGATCACTAACATGTGCTCGCATCTCAAAACATGGATGTCCTTGGGATCATCTCGTTTCTTACCTGCAAGATGGCCGACATCCTCTCTCTCCGCCGCTATGGCAAGTCCGTGGTCCGAACAGCATCCACTGCCAACGGACCAGCCATCCAGTATCAAATTATGTTTTCTCTTCCTCCTCCTTTCATTTATTCCCCCTATCTGTGTGGTATGAAATCGTCCAGCTTATCTGCAAAGGTGTTAACCGCTATGACTCAAATAAATACCGTTCCATAAGCCGCGAACGCATTCTGCGCAGACAATGGACGAATCGGGAATGAATATTCACTTATTCACCCAATCACCAACAAACTCCGCTTTATAATTCAGCAGCGGTTTTTTCTTTTCTCGTTCACCTGTGAGGAACACAAAACATTTCCTGTCTAACCACATCCTGACCATTTGGCGAATCATATGCACTGAGAGAGCTCTCTCCGAATTCTTGTGGGCTTTCGGCAAAATTTTTCATAATTTATGAGACCACCGAAGAAAACGCAATAGGTGAGAGTCACTTACCTAGCCAACTTTCTGGTTCCGCCTCTGTTCAGCCTGTCCGAATGTTTTAAAGGCTCGAATTCATCTCACCCTCGCATCTACAAGTTGGTCCCACAAGGTCTGGCGCATGAAACCACTCAGTCCCTAATCATCATCAATCCCCTTTCCGCTTGACGTTGGGGCACCACAGTAAGCTGATGACAAAGATATGTGGTAGGACGATCCTCGAACTTCGCACTAGACTACCAATGTATGTGGCTCCGTGGCTGAATTAAGTTTCCTCATTGTACTCCCTCCAAAACAAAACTATGTGCCCATTGGAAACACTCTTTTATCATGTCCGTCGATAGCAGCACCATTCTTGTCTCTATCATTGCTCATCAAAATGACTCGGATATCTCTCCGATTCAGATAGCCAAATACTACTTCAAGAGTTCGATCGGACTGGTGAACATCAGCTGTGAAACATTATCTACGTCAGTTCAAACTTTACTCGCTACCTTCCAATTTCTGCGCCCTTTTCTTCTCCGCAATTGTGTTCCTTTCTGGAAGAAACTTTAGCTCCCTGCCTTGGTGCATTCAAGAGCGACATCGAGCAGTTTCATCAATACCTGTTTCTCATTGGTCATTAACCATACCACTCTCCACTTTCTATAATCCAAGCTATCACTTAGTCGACCCGACTAGTAATAGATATCAATAAACTCATTAAGGCCCTCCATGAAGGATGACGAGGCCCGGTTCCATACAACTTTTCCAGACGTTCAACCAGAATGTGTGCTCAGAGTCGACGGCCTTCTTAACCGAGAATAGGAGCCTCTGACTTCCATGAATTGTGCTCACCTATTGAAGCAATTGAACTTTATCCCCGTCACGGACACCACCGTCAGCTGTCGGAAACAGTTAATTCTATGTTTCTCGTCACTAACTTCGGAAATTCATGCAACATCGAACACTGCCGCTTGGTCTCAAGAGCCTCCGACCATCGATTCGTGCACAGACCACAAATCCCTCTGGCACCATTGGTGAACTCAAATTTGTTTTAATCTCCTACTTCAATGCCAACTTTACTGTAAATAGTATGGCAGCGTCCATGGATGTTAACCTTCAGATGGATCAGGTAATTTTTGCCTAATTATGGGCTTACTATTTGATGACACGTTCCATACGGTCCTCTTTTGGAATAATTACCATTATTCATTTTGACATTTACATGCTGCTAAACTCTGTGACGCTGCTCATCGATAGTTTATGTAGTGGAACTTCCTAACATTTTGTGCTTGCTTAAACCCGGCCTCCATGACACAGTTTCATGTTTGCGCACAAGAGGCACCAGAAATCAGAGTATCATCTCCACTCCAATTTAAACTCTACTCAAGGCTGTGCTTGTTCGGAGGCGGAAACCCAACTTGAATGGATTCCGGAATGATAGATTTTCTTCAGGTCTGTTCCAGGGCAATGTTCTGTTGTCGATTTAAAGCTCGTCCGATTTAGTGCGTCGGTCCAATATCGAATCTTTGTAGAAAGCTATAGCGTTGCTTTCTACCCCAATTTATGCTCCACCGCCTTGTGTCTTTCTCTCCTTTTCGGATTCTCGTATCCCATTCGTGTGTGAAATCGCAAGTGGCTAGCCCTTCAATAGCTGGTAATTTTTATTGAACGTTTTATCAACATAGCGATGGTTTTCTTACATAATAAAAGCACAGTATCTATACACATAGTTAAAGCAATTTTAAGGAAGTTCCAAGAACTGTACGTGACGACCAGTCACGTAGTTCCAGGAACCGTTTGTGACGGATAACAGTGATCCGTAGCAAAAAATTCGGTTTGCCTAAGCCTTTTTAACTTGCGATAGAATTGCAGATGGGGACTTATCGTAACGGCTTTTAGACCTAGTTTTCAGTCCGTGACGGTCTTCCGGGAGATGTCTCTTCTCTGCCTGGTCAAGTGGGTCAGATTGGGACCAGATAGCGCAACTTCCCGCGTAACTAGCACCTGCATTTACCACCACGGTTTTCAGTCGTCATCAGGGTTGGGTTGGATCGCAATCCTCTGGTTACATTTGCCGTTGCCCCGAGGTACCACAGCCGTGAGCAAACAGTCGCACTACAAACAGGTTTTTTTTTTAACTTCTCTACCCGCATATAATCGTACTAAGATACGGAGCACACACCAATTTCTTTGAAGCCCTCCCTAGCAGTGCGCACAGGACCTTTGTTCTCACCTAAAGGTGGTGTCCTTAGAAGGGCGGGGGCGGGAAAAGTATGAATTCCCAAGAGGGATCGAAAATTTGCGATTTAAGCCCTAACCATCCCCAACCTAAATGACTATAAACGATTAGTGCCTAGTACAAAAAGCGCTTTCTCACGAATGGTAAGCGAGGATATTCAGATGTATGACTCCAACGGCTACCTCCGTTGTAAGTTCCTGACAAGTAGACATTATAGCGTTACGTATCTGCAGAAGACGGTTCTGCAAACAGGCTTTTCACATACGCACTACAAACGATTTTTTTTAGATTCACTACCCGCATATAATCGTACTAAGATACGGAGCACACACCAATTTCTTTGAAGCCCTCCCTAGCAGTGCGCACAGGACCTTTGTTCTCACCTAAAGGTGGTGTCCTTAGAAGGGCGGGGGCGGGAAAAGTATGAATTCCCAAGAGGGATCGAAAATTTGCGATTTAAGCCCTAACCATCCCCAACCTAAATGACTATAAACGATTAGTGCCTAGTACAAAAAGCGCTTTCTCACGAATGGTAAGCGAGGATATTCAGATGTATGACTCCAACGGCTACCTCCGTTGTAAGTTCCTGACAAGTAGACATTATAGCGTTACGTATCTGCAGAAGACGGTTCTGCAAACAGGCTTTTCACATACGCAGTTTGGCAGTCATAAGAATTAGCTTCATTTTCGTCCTAACGAGACTCAATTTCCTATTTTTTGCCGAGACCGTAGAAGAGCAAGAAGGATTTCTGGACTGGCTTGTATGGACCGCATACTTATATGACGCTTGGTGTTAGGGCAGCAGCGTGCATATGTGGCCAAACAGTCTTGATGTTCCTTGTGTGTTCGGTTCTGTTGACCGGTCCATTCTGTTTCACAAGCTCACGCACCACAATATGCCCTGGGATTCCATGAGTATCGTACGCTGATATTATCTATGTAGTTGTGGGCGCTTGAGAGTTTATGAAGAGCTCTTTAAAGTCCGTCCTACAAGCAGTAGTGTCCGGCCAGGGCTCCCATTATCCTCGTTTGTTTAATTTCGTCATTAATGCAGCGGCGAGGTGAACAGTGGTTAATCTAACCCCCAGGATATTCACGTCCCTCAGAGTAAGAACCTAAAATACCTGACATGCAGTCGACTTTGCCCTCACAGAATGGCTTGCGTAATTCTTAACCGTCTGCCCATCATAAATGGAGAGCGATCACCAGGGTTCTGGTTTGGGAGCTGTCCAGCTGTTCAACAAGAATGTATTTAAGATGTCTGCCCTGTTTCCTCCCTCTGTTTAAAGATTTCTACGAACCTTCCGTATTGACCATTTGACTGCCAGTAGAATGGCGAGGGAGTTGTGTGCATGATGGTGGACGGAACCAGACTGGTGAGCTGTGGGCAGGGTAGCGTCGAATGCAATGGTTTCTTTGAGTCCGTATCTCGGAAAAGGTGTTGCTGTTTAGTAATTGTTGCCACTATTGTCTCTGACCGAAATTTCCAAAACCCTGGTGTTCAGATCGTCTGTGAAGTAAACCTAGTCGATCTGGAATATGCAGACGACATCGTTCTCATATTCGAAGAGGAGGGAAGGCTCAGGTGTTCTTGGATGAACTGACCAAAGTCATTCCGTCCTTTGGTATGCACTTTGAACTTACAAAATGTAAGGTCATGCTCGTGGACATGCAGTCAGTCACCACGCCACTTACAATCCAGGAAGAGGTACTGGAAGATGTGGAGTGTTTTACGTATTTTGGAAGTTGTATTAGTTCTGATTGTAGTGTGACATGAGGTGAATGCACGAATCTGCAAGGCTGGGGCCGCGTTTGCTAACTTGAGATACCTATGGCGTCAGGGTGGTTTATCCCTGAATCTGAAAAGACGTGTGTATCAAGCTACAGTACGGGCTGTTTTGTTGTATGGCTGAGACTTTGCCCATTCGAGCAGCGGACCTGAGACGTCTTCAGGTGTTCGACAATCGTTGTCTCAGAACCATAGCTCGTGTGGGTTGGTGTCAGCGAATCCGTAATGAGGCAGTTAGAAAGCGCGTTTTCGGTTGTGTAACGGGTAC
>NW_008751919.1:514360-526034 GCF_000715545.1 Opisthorchis viverrini | reverse complement strand
GCAGTTAGAAAGCGTGTTTTCGGTTGTGTAACGGGTACTTCCATTGAAGAATGTGTCCAGCACCAGAAGCTGCGTTGGTTGGGTTGCGTATGCCGAACCATCGTTTGCCGAAGGGAATGCTGTTTTCCATGCCCAACTCACAGAGTTGGTCGACCTCTACTTGGCAGAGAGGAGATTACGAAACGCTTGGGTGCTGTCGGTGCTACTCGCCTTCCAGGATGGGGACTGCGTAATCCTCACTGTGCCTGGTTGGAGACACTACAAGATATGGCTGTCAACCGATCTCAGTGGCGTTCTTGTTGTCAGTTTCTGTCCAGATTGCCTGAGTGAATGTATGGAGGTGTAGGCACCTCGGAATGATTGTGGTAAGCTAGCGCCAAGTCCACCTTTGCTTCTTCACAATAAGGCTTTCAAATAAATCATGGTTGTACGGCAGTGAGGCATCGGTGTTGAACACTGATGCCATGCTGTCGATGATGATGATGATGATGATCAGAAAGAGGGAGAATTTTTCCTGCTACTTGGATACGCAGCTGTGTCCAAGGCTGCAGTGATTGTCCTTTGGGTGACTCCTGGGCAGCTGCCCACTTAAAGCGGTTCACACACAGTGATTCATATGTCTGTTCATGTGGGGCCAATAAACTGCTGCAGATGGTCTCCATGCGGTGTATCCTAGGATATCCATTATGAAACCGACTCAGGCGAAGCTGGTGGGAACGATGGACTGGAAAAAAATCATCGGCAATGGACAGCCAACTTCCTCGGCGAAGAAGTTTTCTAGGTTCTGAAGGACAGGTAACTTGAGACTAAGTTCATCATCCATCGGTGACACTGGAAGACGTCTCAGTCGCACTGTCAATTACGCTCGTTCCAAATCGATTGCCTTCACTGCGTAGCTCCCTGGATGGCCGAAGTGGTTAGAGCGCGAATTTACCGACCGGAAGGTCCGTGGTTCGAACCCACCCTCTGCCACTCGACTTCCCTTGTCTAGGCTTGGGCGACCTGGCAGTATGCCAACCCTCGTGCAACCTTCGGGTGACATGGCAGTTAGGCACCGAAAGGGTGCTGCAGCTGAACGACTTTTTACAGCTGAACGTAGCCCCCTAGTTTCCTGTTTATTCAGGCAACTAGAACGAGTAAACAGCAGTTAACTGTTTATGCCATCGTGTCTAATATCTCGCTAATCTCTCCTGCCCCCATTTTTCGGTCATCACATCTTTAGTAGCCGGTACCAACGTCCCGTGGTGCGCGATTCATAGTTAGCGAGCCATAGCCCTGTAATTTTTGACTTTGTTACACTGTTTACTATATCAAAGGCATCTCGACTTTCCCTGTCCAGGATTGGGCAACCTGACAGTATTCCAGCCGTCGCGCTTCCTTCGGCTGACATGGGATCATCATCATCGTCGACAGCATGACATGCTTCACTGTACGCGGGCTGGAATACTGTCAGGGCGCCCACACCTAGACCCGCCCCTTCGGCTCAAAAGCCTAACTGCAAGGCAGCGGTGTTTGGTGGGAAATGCAAATGCACTATCATTTCTATGGATCAAGTCGCCACATGTTCCAACCTCCAAGCTGGAGGGTCAGGAGACTCAGATTTCCAGCCATTGACCAACCCGGTATGAGAGACTGAGTGTCTCGGGGACACCCCCCCCCAGTATAGTTCAATCGATCGCTGAGGTGCGCAGATCGTCACAACACGGTAAGGTCCAGTCTTTTCGTGACGGGGTGGTATGGCAGCTATGTACTGAAAGGATGTTGCAGCCTTGCGATTTTTTACAGCTACTGTAAGTTGGGCTATGGTCTCCACCCTTGCGGCACAGTTTGGCGGTCCAAGAACAACGCCTGTCCGCAATCAGAACCAGGGGAAGGGTTATGTGCATCTTTGCACACACGCAGAAAAATCTCTTCCCAACTGAGTACTGACGAGTTCAACAATACCATTCGTCGTGTTGTGTTTGACGAGGAATGGAGTGTGGTGACAATCAGTGTAAGAATAGAAAAGATTGGGGCTCAGAAGCTAGGGTTTATTTATCCAAAACTTTGATCCTGTGAGCTAAAATGAGAAAAAAGTGATCTAGCAATGAATGAAAAACGCTTTGAGAAAACAGCTATATACAACACTGGAGTACCCAACTTGATTCCGATCACGCCATGGTGCGAGAATGCCTGACACTGGCTGGTCAGCAAGAAACATGCCACTACTGTCTTCGGATAATTGCCATAGCTCAGCAGTGTCGAGCTAGCTCAACTAGTCTCTACGGTAAACCAACACTGTACTGTTAACCAGCACGTTGCTGGAACATGGCAAAGTGTGAAATGAGCTATGCTAGTGGCGTTCATCACTGTCTTTCCGACTACTCCGATACGACCCAGTGAATACTGGATATTGTCCAGGTCGCAAGTCCTGATTGATGCCGGGAAATCTACACTATCAGGCAGCGAGAACGCTGGCGCCGAGTAGTAAAGGGTATAACGAAAAGCCAGGAGCTTTGGTGGACATCAGAAGCCCAGGAGATGCAGAAGGCTTTTGCTACCGGAAAGATACTAATTGGTACGATCGACTGGTCATAGGAAAGCAACCGTTTGTGAAAAGATGTGAAAAAGATTGCCCGTTATTTCATTCACAAAACACCGATTGGAAAGCCCGGTCGAAAATTTAAAAAAAATTTAGCTGGCCTCCTGCAACATAGACCCTGGAGACGGCGCACGCGGGAAAATGAAATTCAATCCCCAATCACTTGTCAGAAGAAATAGAACACGAGATGTCCGTATTGTTACGTAGAAGGTACGAGGACTGGACAGTCTGTACTCAGCCTTCTACAAAGAAGGTGGAGAATTCATGCTGACCCATCTGGTTAAACTAATTGATGCGATATAGAGTGAAAAGAAAGTACCTGCATGCACGTTGGCAGTTATTCTTATCTTCAAAAAAGGGTATGCGGACGCTGTGCAAAAACCACCGTGGAATCAGCTTGATACATGTAGCATCGAAGGTTGACTGGACACAGGGGAAGACAGGTCCGTGGAAACCAAGCTGGTTTCCGTAAAAAAAGTTAGCTGGCCTCCTGCAACATAGACCCTGGAGACGGCGCACGCGGGAAAATGAAATTCAATCCCCAATCACTTGTCAGAAGAAATAGAACACGAGATGTCCGTATTGTTACGTAGAAGGTACGAGGACTGGACAGTCTGTACTCAGCCTTCTACAAAGAAGGTGGAGAATTCATGCTGACCCATCTGGTTAAACTAATTGATGCGATATAGAGTGAAAAGAAAGTACCTGCATGCACGTTGGCAGTTATTCTTATCTTCAAAAAAGGGTATGCGGACGCTGTGCAAAAACCACCGTGGAATCAGCTTGATACATGTAGCATCGAAGGTTGACTGGACACAGGGGAAGACAGGTCCGTGGAAACCAAGCTGGTTTCCGTTTTGCAAGAGGATGCATCGACCATCTTTTCACCCTCCTTCAGATTCCGGCAACCAACAGTAGTGACTTTTCTTGACTGGAAATTTACCTTTGACTCTGTGGACCGTCAGATACAGTGGTAGTGTCTATGGAGCACAGATTCCCCCCGCTAATTCTTGACCCCCTTAAAGTGCTGTACTTCCACTCCCGCGCACGTGTGAAGGTCTATGGGAAGCTTTTGCTTGCGTTCACTACATCAAGTGGTGTCAGGCAAGACTGTCCTTTTTCACCTTTCCTCTTCAACTCCATCATCGATATGACTATGGAGCAGTCACTCAGCATCTTATGTCTGTGGAGTCGAAATACTCCCATTGCATTCGCTGACAGGCAGATGACAGGGCTCTTGGATCTGACCCTGCTGCTATGCAGACTGCATTTAATAATATAAATAATTCTGCCTCACGTTTTGGCATGCACTTCGTTTTTTTCAAAGCGTAAACTGCTGCTGCAAGGCCGCTTACGGATGCGCCGATAGTAGACAAATTTGTCTACCTGAGCATCGGTATCATTCTTGATGGTCTAGCTAAACACCGTATTTCAATCCTAATTGGAAAGGTCATAACAGCTTACGTGAAGCTGCATCGCCTATGGCGTAGACGTGGCACCAACTTATCAGTCAAAAGTCGTTTTCAGTGCTGCATTGTGATCTATATTATACAGGTCAGAAACCTGGCCGCTGCTCTCCAAGGACGTCGAAAGACTGCTTTTGACTATTGATGTCTTCGGAGAATTCACCCAGTCTGGTTGGAACGCCGGATCAGTAATGCTGAAGTACGTCGAACGGCTTTCGGAAGAAATAACTTACCCACGATAAATAAACTGATCACACCCCATGGGTTACGTTAGTTTGGTCACGTGCCCCGTATTCCACTTGACCGACTTTCTCAGAGAGCCCTTTTCGCACAACCACATGAATGATGGAAACGAGCCAGGGGAGATCAGACGACGACTTGTTCGCCGAATATGAAAGCCATGGATCTCGCGATAGCTCAGTGGTCAAGGCGGAAGGTCCGTGCTTCGTACGCAACCTCTGCTTTTCAACTGCTCCCGTTCACGTTTGGGCAACCGGGTAGTGTCTCAGTTCTCGTTCTTCCTTCGGGTGGCATGGCAGCTGGGCGCCGAAAAGGTGTTACGACTGAGCTATCTACACATACATGAAAGACGTTACCAGCAAACTCAGCTGCGCTAGTTTGTCATTACCGTCTCCCTGAATGGACGCCGTAAAAGGCAGCACTTCGACTGCTCTTGTCTAGGCTTGGACAACCAGGTAGTATCTTAGCCGTCCCTCGGGCGTCATTGTAACTGTGTACTGGAAGCGTTTTACAGCTGAACGGTTGTTTTATTATTATATCTGTCAGTGTTCTCCTCCCCGATGGTTTGGCATCTCCCACAATTCCCGTTAGTCTCTTGTGCCAAGTCACCTGGGGATAATCACGCAACGTAAAATCTGTCCAAGTTCTGTCCACTACTAGTGTATATAGTGTTTCGTCTAATGCAGTATGCATTTGTATACGTCAATTACATGACACTTAGTAACTTGTTAGGGTTAACACATTATTATGCATGTGCGCAGAGCTGTGCACACCTACTTACCTTTCTGATTCTGTTAACTGAATCGTGATTTTTGGGACAAAACCCATGTGTGCCGTTTTTTATCCAGGCGGGTCGTGTACAACGGGAAACACCCCGACTCACAGGCACACAAACGCGGTGTGGCGTTAGTCGGTGGCAAATACGATACAAAGGAAAAAGTTAGCAGCCAATGAATTGTAGCCAATGAATGGCATCAGCGCCGTCAATGGAGTGCGTGTAATGAAAATCACACCGTATGTCTACAATAATGCCATAGCATAGTAATCGGTACAATCGCAGACGAAAGAATCCACGGAATGAATGTGTATCAAGGTTGTTAATCTTTGTTGCTTCATTATCTGAAGTAGTTGTTGAGGAGGCGAAATTAAAGGTCCCGTCTTTTGGGTGCATTAGTAGCATCGGAATAGATGTCGAAGTATTTTTGTCAATTGGTGGTATGATCCGGCTCTGTTCATCGACCAAACTCCTACGACCGTGTGTGGTCCAAGTTAAACGCATGCCCAGTTACCACCCATGTTACTGTTTTCCCTTTCTAATTCTTAGTTATTCAAACCTACAAGTAGACAAAGTATGACGTGGCTGGGAATGAAGTTGTTGCTGATACTGTTCGGCCTCTAACTCTTTGTGCTTCACGGGAGACACTGAATTGTATGGCGGTTAACCGATGCCAATGAATTTCGTGCTGTCGGTTTCTGTCCAGATTGTCTTGCAGTGTATGACGTGTAAGCTTCTCCGAACTTTGTGTTAGGCCACTATCCTCCCCGTCGCGCTTCAGTCAAATAGATTGACAGGGTTGTGCGGCTAATGTAAATACCATAAACAACACCATAATAACGCGAGCAGTGTTGTTCCTCTCTGATCGGACTCTCCAGGGCTTCCAACCTCTTGAAATACAACAGTTTTAGAGCATCTGCGGTGTGAAGCACTTTAAGATGGCGGGATCAAGCCCTACCTATGCGTTCAAAGACTAGTCAATCGACTTGGTGTATAAGTTCATCCAACTGGGCAGTTGCAAAATCCCCGATGGGCTGGCGAAAGGCTAAGTTACTATTCGGTTTGGGGAAGACCGTAGTGTCTGCGGCGTTACGCTTGTGTCATTTTAGTTTTCCTATCTTGGGCATATTAGGCACTGTAGCAACGTTACCATGTGGGTCAGGTACGTGAGTACTGTGCATGGAGGATACATGAAAGCTGCCACGAAGCAGTCCGTTGGTGATGACACCGGACTAGTGACTCATACGGTTTCTGTATAAAGTCTCCCCCTGTAGTCGAACTAATCGCACTTTCTGAGTTACTCGTTAGGCTATCTACGTTGTGTGTTAGAAGACTGCCTACATGACGGTATTCGGTCTATTCAGATCCTCAACCAGTATGGTCTGCCGGGAACCATAGCGTCGAATACTGGGTCCCAGTTCATTTCTGGTTGCTCCCATGAGTTTCGTCAGAGAAATGCAATCACGCACATCCGCTCGCCACCGTACCAAATGTAATCAAACGGTCAGGTAGAACGTTTCGTCTATACTTTTAAGGGGGCCGCCTCTGGAATCTCGTAGAGATGGGACATCCGTTGAAATTCTCCAATTTGGCGGCTCCACCGGACCAATGCGAATGGCTATAGAGAACCGGAAATCTCCTTACAAAATCCTTTTGGGCGGAAAGTTGCGGACCATCAATTTGACTATCTCCGGTACTGACAGATCGTGACGCCATCCGAAACCAGGGAAGATCTGTGACATCAATGGTCGAAAATCTGAAAATGCCTCGTACCATGCCTGCAAAAGCTGTCTCAGCCACACAACAGTGCAGTCCCTACTATCATCATCATCATCGACGGCATGACATCAATGTTCAACACCGATGCTTCGCTGCCGCACAACCATGAATTTGTTAGACGTAGGCATCATGGTTATACGCAGGCTAGGATACTATCATGGCGACCACACCTAGATAGGAGGACGATTGGGGTCCTCAACCAAAGCCTTTGTCTCAAAGGCCTGCCCGCAAGGCAGCCGTGTTTGGCTGGAAATGCAAATGCATTACCATTTCGAAGGAACAAGTTGCCTCGCCCAACCTGGAGGTCTAGGAGACCAACCATTGCCCAACCTGGTATAAGACACTGTATCACGGGGACACCTCAGTATAGCTCAGTGGGTCGCTGAGGTGCGCAAACCGTCAGCTCGGTAAGGTCTAGTCTCTTCCTGACGACCCTACCGTAGCCTGGTACACACCACCCTTGAAACCTAATGCTACACCCTTTTGGTGCCACAAATAACTTAAAATGGTAGACGATTCTGGCTTTTGAGATTCGTGCACTGAATTCACCAGACATACTTCCATCAGAGGTAATACAACTACCAAGGTAAAGCACTCCACAACCGCGATTGTTCCTCCTTGAATTGTGTTGGGTGGGTTCAGAGATTGTATGTTCTGAAACATGACTTTGCGCTTTGTTAGTACGAGGTGCATGTCGAGAAGTGCTGTGATGGTTCTCAGTTCACTCAACAGAGCCTGTGCTGTTTCTTCGTCTTCAAAGATGAAGCGATGGCTCAGTGGTTAGAGCACGAATGTACTGACCAGAAAATCTGACCTGTGTATCTCGACTTTCCCTGTCTAACCTTGGGCAACCTGCTCTCTTGCTTCCTTCGGGTGGCATGGCAGGTAGGTACCGAGTATTGCAGCTGAACGATTTTATATATTTTTATAAGGGCGGTCTCTGCGTATTCCATATCACCAAGGTTTTCACCAGGAACGATTTGAGCATCGGGGTTTTAACGGCATTGCAGCATTCACCTAATTATTTTATCGGTGACACGGTTGCACAAAAATAAAGGGTAGACATTCACGGGCACCACTTTTGGAGTCCTCATCGTACACTCGCACGTCGACGTTGTCCACAAACTTCTGGGCATCTACTGTCAAGCGTGTATGGTTAGCAGCACTGACAGTCAACAGAATCGAACACTCCTTTGAAGTCAACGAATACCAAGATTATAGGTTGTCCGTACATATTGCGTCGCTACAACACCTGACGAAGTGTGAAGACATGGCCACCGTAGACTACCCGATCGAAATTTCGCCTGATGCTAACCGGTCAAGAATTCGCGAGCGACCGTAAAACGATGATGAATCAATGACGTTAGAAACCTTGTTACGACGAGAGTCAAACTGAGGCCTCCCGTTGCCACATTCACTGCCCACCCAGTTTGACCAAAGCACTTTATGACACGGTCTCTTTCCCAGACAGATGCAAGTAGGCTAGGCAGGCGCTCTCTGAGGAATCCACCGCCTTACTTGAACAGAACAGGTGTAACATAATCAGGACCAGCAATACGGTGTTGCTCGATTTAAAGGCTGTCAGTCAGGTTCGGAGGTAAAAGGTTGCCAACTGAATTGTGCGTAGTGCCCAGCGTTCCAGACTTCGTCCTCAGGATATCAACTCCATTCTGGTCCCCGATAGTTCCTCTCACAAGGGGCTTCCGGGGACCATTCGAACGAATCAAGTGGAACAGGCTACGGCTGTCCCCAGCATTTTTAACATTCCATTTCCTTGACTTTTCCGGCCCACCAAGCTTCTTGGTGGCACCGGATCTCCACCCACGGACTCAATGTTTGGATTAGGTTGGTTGGATTGTACCGCAGACGAAAGTTCCAGCTCTGAGTAACACGATATGTGTTCCCAGTGGCCGTTAATATCCTATATAAAACGGCCCAGCAGGCGTTGCTAGGAGCCGCTTCTGAAAAAAAGGTTTGATTCCTGGATCCTTTAGCTTCTCATTGGCTAAGCGAATTGTGAGCATTTTGTGTAGACTTGAAAAGCGTAATGAAAATCAACAACACAAAAGTGCACGGCCGGAGTCTACGTTAGTGTCCCAGAAGGAGCGCCAGGCAGTGACTGACCATCACCACCAGTAACTGACGATGATCTGGTCTATTTGGAAATCGGCGCTGTAAAGGAACAGTCTGTGGTCGACACTCTGACGATTTTCGCTGTCCGTGCATCTCGTATACATTCCATTTAGGCCTCATCAGCGCCCTGACGAAGTCTCGAACTGTGACGAAACATTTGCAAATCAATTACCAAGCTCAGCGAACAGATCCACAGCCACCCAATCAAACATCGACGAATGCGCCCTTGCTACCAATATTCCAGCACATTACCGGCGCTTAGTCTACCTACCTGGGTGTTCATGCCACCATCCATCACCAGGGGTGCTCAGCTGGAATCTGGGAGAGGGCTGGGTTGCAATCCAATCACAATACTTGCGTCTGATATCCTTGTTTCTGACAGACAGCATGTATGAATGCAAAAGGAATCCAGTTTGTGAGCAACAGCCTTGTTGTTCTGTTTGCTTCAGTTTGCCAACATTAAAGACGGCCAATTTGACCGGCTTTTGAGGGTGTGAAAACATTACTAATTGTTAGGCTTTTTACTGAAGTTGGACGTACAGAAGCTGCAGCTTAGCGGGATGCACGGTGAACAATGCGGTTATTCTTACTGCTGGAACCTGTGGAGAGTATTCAACCTGGTGTCGGGTAAGGTACAAGAGGGAATTGTGAAAGCGTAAAAAGAGAGTTCTAATGTACCTTCCCCGGGTAGCCTCTGATGAATCTTGTATGAGGGAAGATATCTAGTACAGCTTCACTATGGTACTTGTTGGCTGTAACGGACTTAAATCCATGAGCTTTGACTAGCAACTATAGTTTCTGGATTTAGGGTCTATTTAACTTTCTTTGCGTTTGCATAACAATTTCGGTTTCGTGTAAGGGGTTGCAAGGCATGGTATTGTCGCGGTGGACTGTCCTTAAACATCGGAACTAACGTGATTCGCCCAGATTTCGTGTAGCATATTCAGTTGTAGAATAAAATAAACGAGAGATGAGAGAGAGAGAGAGTTGAGTCTTCCCTAAGGCAATCAGATATGGAAATGAGTGCTTGTCGAAATCTGTCTAATTTGGGTTCAAATAGAACACGAGCTTGACGAAAACTCGGGGACTGCGCCTACCTGATGAGCCCAAAAAATGGGAAAAATGGTCGGGGTCTGTCAGGGTGTTTTCAGCAACCTTGGTAGAAGTTTATTATATAAAAACATACTACGATATCTCGAATATCCTACCAACTGAAACACGAGGCGGCCTTCTTGGAGCACATTCAGTTGAGGAATATCGTCAGGGATTCAGTTTGGTCACCCATTAAAACAAAGTTGATTTGTGAATAAGTGTATTTGTAAAAATGGTTCCATTGTTTCCCATCAGTAAGCGCTTTGACCGGTGGAGTAAATTTCCGTGTACTGAACCGTTAGTGAGGCTCAGCAGAATATTCCATTCCGTGTGGCAAATGAGACAAAGACCAGTAAACTAGGCCTTCCTCTTCGAGAAGGACGGATCTAGGGAAAAGAAGCGAGAAATATGAATGAGCCGGATGATATTATTTAAACAGGATCTTATACTATGTTGTATGATGTGCTGTTCTTGTCACAAACGTTCATACTTTCCGAATAACCTGACCGAATAATGGTTGAGCTTGTAGATGACAACATTACTTGGTAGGCATAGGAGTGGCTTGAATGTTCCTTGATCCTTGATTCACTCAGAAGCCCTCGGATTGCCGAAATGTCCACAGAAACACTCGATAACTCATACTGGATTATGATTCTATTTATAAGTGGTATTCAGATCTTTTCAGTGCACTCTTCAGAAGGCTGCACAAAGGCCAGGAAATTTCTTGAGTATTTTCACTATATTCAGTAGTTCAGTGAACTTCACAGGGCTTTGTAGTATGTGCGCTCCAAAACCCTTTATATCTACCTAATATATACTGGGGATGCGGTCTAGTTCAGTGAAGCATTCCGCACATTTATTATGAAAGAAGTGGCTCATCTGTGACACGTTTTCGGTGCCTAGTTTCTTGTCACCCGAAGGAAGCAGTGGGGCTAAGATGCTGCCGGGTTACCAGAGAGTAGACGAGAGCAGTCGAGATGCGTAGGTTTGGTTCGAACCATGAACCTTCCGTTCAGTGCTCTCGCTCGAAGCTTTTGGCTGCTTTTCGCCCTGCAGTTTACTCAACCGGGCAAACACTATGAGTACGTCTTTAAAGAACAGTCGAGTGATATCGAAAACCACTTGTATCTTGCCATAATAGCTTCACTGGTCAAATATTAGGAGCGGTGTCCCTACAACCGAGGTGAAACAGTGTAAATCTGACAAGAGACCGGTGGGATGTCACACCTAGTACTTGGAATGGGGCATATATGCCCGCAATGTTATGGGTTTTGTCGCTTAAATCAATCACTCTGGGTGAACGAAGTGTCGTTTCATCCTTAGAAGGCAGTTCTTCCGGGTATTTCTTTATTCCATCTAGATGAAGCCCGTCTGGGTTTGAGAACTTTTCCCTTGTGACCGACTCTGTTTTAACAACATTCCACGTCATAAGATGTTGCGCAGTATATGGTAGCGCTATTTCCAGCTTGCAGGTATCAGTGAAGGTTGACTTACGTAATTGTTTTCAAAAGATTTCGCGCAAAGTCCTGCATGCAATATCCTTAGTGGATACCGAGCGGCACTCAATCATCTTGAATGACGAGCTATTTGGCCCGTCTGTAGGGCGGT
>NW_008751919.1:513167-514346 GCF_000715545.1 Opisthorchis viverrini | reverse complement strand
TGCAATATCCTTAGTGGATACCGAGCGGCACTCAATCATCTTGAATGCCGAGCTATTTGGCCCTTCTGTAGTGCAGTCATGCCATGGAGAGTAACCAAGCTCGAAGTACCACGTCATATTCGATGGCACGCATCCCACCATCAAAAGGTTTGGAGAACCGTTCTACGGATCCATCCATACATCACTTAGTTATGGGTCACTCCTATGTTGTTTCCTTACAATCGTTAAGTGATGTGCTGCTCGCATTTATGTAAAGCTGTCCTCTTGGAAAATAATGTAGACAGTGCTGAGGGTTTAACTGTTACACACATGAATATCGGAGGAGCAGGCTCAATCTAAAACGGGTTCGTTCTCATAGGAGTGAGGCTCACAGCACTCCTTTTATGGCATTTCCGTTGATCATAGTTTTTTATACCCATTTTACAGTACCATGCGCACCTTCCTCATGGCAACAGTTCTTCGCTAAATCTACATGCAACCACTGGACATTTGACGCATCCTCCTCCCGGCCCAATGATTTCTGGGCAATTCAGCATACCCCAAAATCATGGCCCCCACTTCAGCCATGGTTTGTCTCCGGGACCCCAGCTCGACACTGCAAGTCATACAATGCACAACGCTCAAAACACGTACATAAACACCCCTAGTTCTGTTCAGCAATTGCAACATCAGTTGCTAATGCAACAGCAGCAGGCCCAGTTACGATCGGCTCATCATTTCACAACACAAGGTATGTTTTGTTCACCGTCCCGTCTGTGAATGAATGCATTTACTTTGATCGTTACCGTTAGACCATAGAAACCACTCAACATGTTGGTTTTATTATGTGACCTGACATTTTTCGACATGCACCGATGTATGTAGACGATTGTCAACTGTTAACTTTTACGACTACGGATTGTTTACCAGGCCCTTCTGAAACAAAGAATTTTATAGTTGGTTTTAGTGACCTGACATTTTTCGACATGCACCGATGTATGTAGACGATTGTCAACTGTTAACTTTTACGACTACGGATTGTTTACTTACCCCTTCTGAAACAAAGAATTTTATACATTGTTTCCTGCACTACTCAGTGTCAACTCATCAGAAAAGCAGAGGCCTTCTTACCATCAAACATTGTGAATTTGAGAGTGGCCTTTACTCCAGACATTGTCTTCTGATTGGATATATATATAT
>NW_008751919.1:491764-507311 GCF_000715545.1 Opisthorchis viverrini | reverse complement strand
AGGCCCTTCTGAAACAAAGAATTTTATACATTGTTTCCTGCACTACTCAGTGTCAACTCATCAGAAAAGCAGAGGCCTTCTTACCATCAAACATTGTGAATTTGAGAGTGGCCTTTACTCCAGACATTGTCTTCTGATTGGATATGGATATATATATATATATATATATATATATATACTCCGGAAATATCCTTAGGTGTCATCGTTCATTTTATTCTTTCATTTATTCTTCGCATTTAGCCATGGAGAACTCCTCAGACGTACTGGCCAAACAACATCACTCCCAAATACCCTTACACCACTCTGTGCAAATGGGCCATACTATGAACAATTCAGTGTCTCAGCCGAGTGTTCAGTACTCCCCACCACTGAATCAGGCTGACCCACGTCAGCACCAATCCCCAATTGGTCATACCAAAGATCCATATGGCACTTCGCACTACCAGCGCGCACCTCTTCGAGAATCAGATTTGCATACACATGTCCCAGGTACCCAACATCAGAACTTCCCCTATCCTTCGGGGCCCCAAATGTTCCATCCTTCTCCAACCTCCAGCGCACAGTCCAGCACTGGAATCCCAGACGTGCCAATACCCCCCCATTCCATCCCCGGGAAGGCCAATCCAACCTCAATGCCGAACGACGTTAACGAGCCCCTTACCTCATTCACCGGCGGTGCGACCTCACTGTTGACTCCTCCTGCAAAGAAACGCCGTGGGCGTCCTCCTATTCATCCCCCAGTTGATCCCGGTACGCCTAGAGTAGTTTTTAGTTTAATGGTCCTTATCTTTCGCTCCGCTGTACTGCTGCCATCGATTTCGTATGGTGCATACTGCACCAAAATGAACGGAAATTTGGCTGAGTGGTTAATCTCCATTGCGAGAAGAAGCGCTTGCATGTCACCTTAGAACTTTGAACTTTGCTCTAAATTATAAATCACTTCATTGTTGTGTTCATTTCCAGACACAGTGTTCGGATCCCTGCTTTCAACGCTATCTTCCTGTTTTTTATTTAGGCGGTGGGGGTCCTGGACTCGAAGAAGAGGAACATACCCTCTATGGCGCTGTCCGATCATGTCGCGTGGCTCCTCAGACGATAGTGGACGACTGGATTGAGCAGTACAAAACCAGCCGTGAACCTGCCATGCTCGAACTCATACAGTTCTTTATCTCCTGCAGCGGTTGCAAAGGCAAGTTTTTCATCAATTATTTTTGACCACAACATCCAGGTCAGTTAATCAGCCTCTCACTTCTCTCCCCGTTCAGCTGTAAAACACCCTTCCGGTGTCTAGCTGCCGTGCCACCCGAAGGAAGCACGAGGGTTTAGATACTGCCAGGTTGGCCTAAGCCTAAACAGGGGAAGTCGAGAGGCAGAGATAGTTTTCTAGCCACGGACTTTCCGGTCAGTAAATTGGCGCTCTAACCATCTGAGCCATCTCGCCCCGCCTCTCATTTGGCAGTAGCGTTTTGCCACTCTGCGGAAATGCATTAGTTTTCTCTCCCTCAGGTTTTTTCTGGAGAAAGACGATACCTCCGCCCGATGCATGCAAATAAAGGATGTTTATTCTCTATCCTCATTTTCAATCCATGCAAAGTATGACGGAAGTATGGGTACGGGGTAATCACCACAGACGATACGATTTCCAAGCTTACTATCAACTTTCTTCGCCAAACGGTGTAAGCTTTTTCCCACCTTCAAGATACAAATGCTAAAAGTGATCCGAGTGACTGATTATATGGAGTCGCAGTTTTCAACAAGCCAGGCCCAATCCTCATTCGATGCCTTCAACTTAGCTGCCGGTCCTCATATTCCTACTCTGCAGACGTTTTTCGGTTGATTATATAAGTTTATTCGAAACCCTCTGAAATTGTTCATTCGGAGTGATCCTGACAAAGTGGATGTTTACCGTCCTTCAAATTGGAGTTAGCAAAAAGGTTATTCGCGTGTCAACGGAGATATCGAGCTCCGCATAGCTCAGTGGTTAATGCGCCAGCTTAGGGACAGGAGGGTCCCTGGTTCGAACTCAAACTGGGCATCTCGACTGCACCTGTCTACGGTTGAGAAACCTGGCCTCTTTCCGTTGGGTTGACAGCTAGGCACCGAAAGGTTGCTACGGTTGAACGACGGCGAAGGGAGACAGTAAGCAAGCGTTTGGTGAGAGGGTGCATCGGATAGGCTGACTTCTGTTCGTAACTCCAATTAAAGTATTTTCATTATTTCCATCAGTTGAAATCAAATTTATAGTTTATTCCTTTGATTCATTCTTTGCAGGCAAAGTGACCCCCGAGATGTACAGCCAGACCAGTCATGCTGATATTATTCGTCGTATGACAGAGGAGTTTGATGAAGACTCCGGAGACTATCCCCTCATCCAAACAAGTCCAACTTGGCGCCGGTTCCGCTCCAACTTCGTCGAGTTCATTCAAGTCCTTATCCGCCAGTGTCAATACAGCATTATCTACGATCAGTGTATGATTGACCAAGTGATATCCTTACTTACGGGTCTGACCGACTCTCAGGTACGGCAGGTGGTTTCATCACTCGAACTGATTACATTAATTTATTTGGCTGATATATTTCGCAGACTTATGTTGTTATGCTTGTCCTCCCTTGGAGTTGTTTCTGAGAGTAATGATCTCGTTCTGCCCTTAGCTATCGCTTTTTGTACGCCATGTTAATTGTTCCAGCCTCATCATTATGGACAGCAGTAGTAATGACTTAAAATTAACCACCTTCAGAAGGGACCGCCTTCGGTCCCTCTATTACGCTATTAACTGACGTTTAGTGTCGACCAGAGAACAGCATCTTTTGTCTCATGAAGGATGACATTGATATGGTCGTATGGGGCATCTGATCACATCGTGAACAACCATATCCCTTGCTGTTTGTCAAAAGCTGCTTGGTACAGAACTCTCGAGAACGCTAGTTAGTGGATTTTCATCCTGGTTGTGAGCTCGCGAGTCTCGGAAACCACTGGGTTGGCAGTTCGGAGATGGTATCCCGAGTCTCAGAACCAGACTCAACTAGTCTTATTTGGATAGTAGCTCCCAGACGAACTACTATGAATATACGGCTTTATTTATTTGATCCCAGGTGGTCCCATATTCCTAACTCGTCTGGATTTCACATACTTCGTTCAGTACTTCATTGTCGTTTGGTTTCGTTCGTCCATTGTTAACTGCGCTCAAATACATTATTTTGATCACCGAGTGTTAGGCAGGAATCCACGCGGATCCCACTATACCGCACGTCTTTAGGCGCCGCTACGGCCGAGAAGCCTGGCACGCTCGAGGCTGGCCCAGAATTCGGGACGCTTGCCGGTCCGGCATCAAGGCGAGGTCTGATTGGTCAACAATCTGGACCCAACAGCCAATCATGACCTAGTATTGGCCAAATGCTGGTTGCCAATGGCACATCCAGAACACGTCAGAAATTCCACAAAGGTATAACCGCTTACGCTATATATACGAAGCGCTGTACAACTGTTCTTGACTTCGTTTTGGGCGTTAATAGACCTTGTGCACCTTTTGTGGTTGTTTTGACGTGAACGCTAGCTTGGGAGGCTCAGACCGAGAACTAAGCTGAGGAAAATACCGTTACTACACCGAGTTCTGAAGTTTCATCGCACATCCGTTCTTTGGTGATGATGCCTCTTAGTTGACGATCAAGGTCAGCATTATATCTTCCTTTTTCGCCTTACATTACAACTTACGTATCCCTTCAAACACACTTGCTGACCACTGTTCCATCATACCCCTAGATTTTTACTTAGAATCGCCACCACCGGTCCTCTTCACCGACGTTACCGCCTCTTTGGAATCTTGGCTTTGCGCATAGTACTTTCTTTTATGGTTTCCCTGTTATTGCCCTGATTTGAGCTCTCTTAGTGGTCTGACAACCTTGGTGATCCAACGGTACCACAGGACTTGAAAGTCAAGACACAATTCCTCGCTGTTGCCTTGTGGTTCTAACTAAATGTCTAGGCTGTGAGCGAACGGACCCACTACTTTGCTTTGCCCCATTCTGTGGTACCCGTTTTGCATGTTTTTTCGTCTAATTTACACTACTTGAATACAGGAAGTAACGCATGTATATTTCCCGTTTGTATTATCTGGTTTGCAACTAGGTGCGGGCATTCCGCCACACGAGCACTCTGGCAGCGATGAAAATGATGACAGCTCTCGTAGACGTGGCCCTGAATGTGAGCATCAACCGTGATAATACCCAACGCCAGTACGAAGCCGAGCGTGCAAAAATGGTCAATCGTCGTGCGTCAGACCGGCTGGATGTGCTGATGCAGCGACGACAGGAGCTAGAGGAAAACATGGAAGAGGTTAAAAACATGCTCATCTATCTGTTCAAGGGTGTGTTTGTCCATCGGTACCGGTGAGTCACCTTGTATTTTGCAGTGTGCACCAAATAAGGTATTCGAATGCTAAGTCCACCTAATACCTACCGTCGAAACATGTTCTACGCTAACTAGATTATTCAGGCCCTTGGGGGTCTAAAATAAATTGACCTAATTGCGGTCAAGGAGTCCCATCAATTTTTGAAAAATCTTCAAATGAGTCGCTTGTGTAAGATGGATGAAATCATCCCCGGGTAACTCCCAACAGTCAGAGTGGTGGTTTCTCGGTAGCTGGTTTTGACGGATGACGTTGAGGGAATCCATAAGATTTCGAGGGATAGAGTGTACAGTGACAAAGGTGTGCACGCGATGATAGCCGCTTCATCTTTCGATACTCATCATCGTCTCCAAGATGGTATGCGTTAGTTTGTTCGATAGCTGTGGTTTTCCGGAAATTATTTCCTTATGTCACTGCACTTTTTCCTACTCTATAAGTTCATTAGTAAGTGACAACCTAAGAGGTAAATAGCTGGTAGATGGATCTGCCCCTCCGTGTTTTTTAAAGTGGATGTAAGTTCAGTAAGTGAATGACGTGATTTTACGTGTCACGAAGTAGCTTATTCTATGCCATGTCAGTTATCCGGATTCTGACAACTGCTTACTTCTCTTACATACATGTGTTTAGTGATAGTCATCCCGAAATTCGATCCATCTGTATGCAAGAAATCGGCGTCTGGATGCGGAGGTACCCTGCGATGTTTTTGGATGATAGCTATCTGAAATACGTTGGCTGGACTTTATTCGACCGGGTCGGTGAGGTACGTGTACAATGTCTCCGTGCCTTGCAACCGCTGTACGAAGATCCCGCTCTAGTGAATAGCTTAGAGCTATTCACTTCGCGCTTCAAGTCACGCCTTGTCGATATGACTTTGGATAAGGAAACGGACGTAGCTGTGCAGGCGGTCAAATTGGTCTCTTGTATACTAAAGTAAGTTCAATTATGCAATCATTTCCTATGCCCCATTGTTGTCATTTGCAAACGTGGGAAGTTTAAAGGTTGGCCTGTCTACAGTGCCGTGTAAACACGTATCCTACACAGTTGTTAAGATCAGAATGGGAGAGATAGGGCATTCAAAGCCCAACAGACTTCCACTTGATCACTCTTCGATCAAGGTTGCATAAATATAACGCTGCGCCATCCAAATCGCTTAGTTCCGACTACTAGCTGTGTTACTCATTCATCGCCTGCGTGGTGGTATGTATGCGTGATCTGCCTCGTAATCCAGATGTGGGGAGTGATTAAGTTTTCACGCAAGCGCCCTCTGTTTTGAGGAGCCATTTGTTTATTTTTGAAACGCTGGACACCCACCCTCCACTCCCATTTTAGTTCTCTTCTCGAAATCTGCAACAGAATGAGTTATGCGGCACCCGTGGATTTTGCACCTCTCTGGCTTGGTCAGTACTTTTTCGCCAGAGATGCTGTACCTGGTATTTTGACCATGTCGGTCCATCTGTTTCGGTCGCTTGGGTGTATGTCATTTGCTATCGTCTAATACTTGATCCAGTGCGGGCTCAACTCTCAGCACAACCCTGAAGATCCTCAGTGTTTGGTTTTCTTTGATCGTGTGGCAGCCATCACAGGATCCACCTAGGTCCCTTTTAGTGAAAAAAAAAACCGGAGAAAGTGCATTCTGGTACAATGCGAACGGTATCTAATCGGAGTATGGTGCTACTCAATTTAGATCGTATAATCCCTAGTTCCAGAGCATCTTTATCTTGCCCCCACGTTTCTGTGCACGCATTTTATTCTCACTGACATTTTATGGAATGCCCCGGCATTGGGATCCTTTGTCATAGAGGACTAGGTGACATAAAGCGACTGCAAAAGTTGTCAGTATGCAGGAATGTTATGTGCTTCGCAGTACTTTATCTTCATTACTGTTTTTTGCTCCTGTGGTTTCGTGTTTAACGATTGCCAGACACAGTCCAGTTGCGCCTTCAATGGCACTCGCGCATCCAAGCTATTGCCTTCAATGCATAGCTCCCTTCCCAATCCCTCACTTAAAAGTCCACTGGTAGTGCCGTATTTACGCACCAATTTATCAGTTCCCGCCTTCAATCCGCAGCTATCTACCCCACCTCCCCAAATCATCGGTGGACGACTGGCAGCTACAACCACTGTACGACAAGTACGCCGTTCTTACAGCTGACAATGGTGATGATGACGATGATGATTGGCTTCCCAAGAGAATTAGGTGCATTACTAAGTAGCTTCTATTGTGATCCACACACGTGCCTTCATTGATGACGGTCCTGACTGCCGTCGTTGATGGTTTGTTCGCTAGATGTCAAAGGCTAGTAAACTAGCCCAAACAGTCTGACCTTGATGTCATTCTCATCATCTCGCATTCCTTTCGAATCGTTCTAGACACAACGACTCAGTTCTGGAAGATAAGGATTGTGAGAATATCTATGAACTCGTCTACTGTACGCACCGCCCTCTAGCACAAGCTGCCGGGGAATTTCTGACCCTCAAGCTGTTCGAGGTGGACTCACATGCCCCTCCAACGAAAACAAAGAAGGGCAAACGCCGCAGTTCAAACACTCCGCTCATCCGTGACCTTGTTCAATTCTTTATTGAGAGTGAGGTGGGTTTGTCTACAGCTGCTTATGAATTTGTCTTCTGATTACCGCTCCATACAGCGTGGGATTTTTTTTACCAACGTCTTGTTGTGTTGTATTCTCTGTTTGCAGCTCCACGAACATGCGGCGTATCTTGTGGACAGTTTATGGGATCTTAGTCCAATGCTTCGAGATTGGGAGGCAATGTTAGACTTGCTGTTAGAGGAGCCTGGTCGTGGCGAAGAGCCTATGGACGCCAACCAGGAAACCAGCCTAATAGAGATCATGGTTTGCTGTGTCCGGCAGGCTGCAACTGGAGAGCCCCCAGTCGGACGGCAAGTGTGTTGTCTTTCTTGTCAATAACGTTTTTCCATCCCACACATAGGCGTGTCGTCCGTACACATCATTTTCCTCTCACTTCCAGACTGGCGCACACCACTCTCATTCTACTGCGCTTACCGGCGGACCGTCAGCAAACGATCCTTTGGGACGTGGTCGGGGAGCTGGGGGCCCTGGTGGACCAGCTCCGTCTGCTCGCGAGGCTCGTGCTATAGCCGAAGAAAAGGCCCGTATGACGGAGGCTATGATAACGGCCTTGCCTGCTCTTCTCACCAAGTATGGAGAGTCACCCGAACGTGCAGAAAACTTGTTGACTATTCCGCGGTATATGGAAATAGAACTGTACACCTCCGGTCGACATGAAAGACATTTGGATCTCTTGCTGCAGGCTGTTCAAGTAAGATATTGCTTTTCAAGTGTGTTGTTTGGCTCACTGTTCTCACCAACTTACCAGTTGGTCCGTGGTTCGAGCCCGACCTCTGCCTCTCGACTTCTCCTGTCTAGGCTTGGGCAACCTGACAGTATCCCAGCCGTCGTGCAACCTTCGGGCGGCATGGCAGTTAAGCAACGAAAGGGTGCTACAGATGAACGAGTTGGTATGAATGCCAGATTTTTTAGCTGACAAGTTGCTTCGTTTGTCGTGGTTTGCACACGGATCTCTGCGCGTAGTAGGAGAGCCTCGGATAATTTGTACTGAGCAGAATTTAGTGCTGCATGCAAGCGTTTGGTGCTGATGTATACATGATGGAATAACATCGACGGGTGTGTGTGCAGAGGTTATTGCAATGTATCGCCCTGTCTAAACATGGTGGCGTAACAATTTTAGCATCTCCACGCGGGGAGCTGCCGGGTAACGTACGGTCAAGATCTTAATGAATAGTCCGTATTCCACCAGCCATACAGTTGACAATGTCATCTTTAGGATGAAAACATCGGGCGCGTAGTCATTAGCCAGTGGGACAAACTCACGTGACTTCCACGAAGTTAGATTTATCAGACGAACCGGTGAACGCGGCACGCTGGTTGCCTGCAAGGCGAATCCTACATAGGCGCGGGCGTCCGTACGCTGTGCAAATGAGACTGCATTGAGAGACTCAGTCGCTTCCGAATGCCTGGCTTTTTGTGCAGCATTGCAGCGCATTGTTTCTCGGTTCCGTCTAGACAGATGTTTTGTCGAGTGCCAGGTCTTCCCATAACTGGAAACAGGATTCAGTTTTTCAGACTCATCTACAGATTGCCTCAATAGCGGGACATTGGTCGTCCCCGACTTCCAACTGCACTCTTCAGCTGACCAACAAATTCGTTTTGGAATACGAGTTGGCTGTTTCTCAAATCGCGTAACCAGGAAATCTGTATTCACTTCCATTAGTGTATGTTCTTCAAAGGATTTCGATATTTTGGAGTCCGTTCTACTATTTGAAGCCTGTATGTCATACTATGGAGTATGGCAGAACGGTTTATCGTGCAGAAAAACTTCTGCAACGTAGGTAATCGCGCAACACGCCACAGTTTCGATTATGATTTCAAAGATTGCCCAGCACATGCTCCATCATTTGGTGCAACCAAACCGAACGGATTATTAAGGGCCTTCACTTGTTTCCTTAGATTTCCGTTGATCCGCCGCCACTATCTAGCTGGATCAAGTGTTTCCCATGATTTAGCTAGAAATGATGCAAATCTTCGGATACAAAATCCCGGGACTGTTCTGAATCTGTGATGACAATATACCAACGAGCGATTTGGTCCACAGAATTATACAATGCGTCCTGTACTGACGCGGATCGGGCACCCATCCTCGATGTCCTTAAAGGATCGCCCGAACCCGATGGAGATATCGAATTAGGAATGCAAAAGTGTGTCGAATGCTTTTCAAAAGTGATCTACGCGTTAGAGGTAAACGTGTAACATTCTGCTAGATGCACTTTTCACCCACTGTTGTGCAAAGTAGAGAGCGTACGTGAGAGATAAGGTTATAACTTCGCAACGCAACATAGCTCCGTTGTGTAACACTGGTGTTGGGCTATTGATGCTGATGATAAAGCAGCATGAAACCCAAAGCTGGTAAACTCAGTACCTCTGGTAGTTGTCTGCACCTCTGGAACCCCCATCGGGGTCCGGTTCAACTGGGTTCGATTGTCTGTTTCGTTGTCATTCCATATTCCGCTTTATTTTCGTCTTTTCCGTGCATCTCAGTGGGAACGTACAACAACGCCTAAATTATAAATGAAGGCTTACCTGGTTATGAATCAGTTTTGGTTTGTGTATCACTGAGGCCACAAGCGTACAGTTTTGTGGCAATATCCTGTTTCTTCAGCTGATCAGACTTCAGTACGATCACCTCCAATGTTTGGCTATAAATCGCCTGGTTCTCTTTTTTGTGATCCGGATTGTAGCATCTAAATCGACGTACTCTTGGCGCATAGTTGATAAGTTGATCTCATGTCCGTAGTTGGACGGGATATAGAAGTCTTTTAACCACATGTTCCATTTTCCTTATATTTTAAGGACCTTGTCGATCGGCATACTGACCCCGCCACTTTGCTGGCCTGTTCTCGTCTCTATGAAACCTTGTGTGCCGACGAGCTCAGCGTTGCAGCCAAGTGCCAAACTGTCCGTGGAACTTTGCTGGATCGACTCACTGACGTCTACCGAAACTCATTTCTGAACTACTTCAACGATCAGGTAGGTCAACAACTTGAGTGAGCTCTGGTAATTGATAAAGTGAGACGCCAAGATGAGGTTGTCGGTTCTTACCCCATAGGGGTCAAAATAAAATGTGTATAGACAACCTTTTGGTCATTGGCTCACGGTTGTATGCGACCGAACCAAATCCATCTTCGAATCCCGCGAACCAAATCCCTTTTTCCTGACAACATCATCTTTCGATCTCTCCCCAATTCATGACTTATCCTCGGTTTTGCCATCTTTACATGCAGGGTGAACCACCTGACCAGGAGGATGAATTTCATCTGCTGATTGCACTGAAGCGGATATACGCGTTCTATGTGTAAGTTTTTGAATGTGGCGTTCATTTATTATATCCCAGCGTGCCTAATGATTACACCACATCGCAACTTGCTTTTTCTTGCAATTTCAATACCGACATCTGACAAATAGTGCAACATCAAAATATGGGGAGTACTATAAAGGCATAACTTGACTTTTAATATAAAATATTGCGTGCATGAACCGCGTCTTGCCACTGTCCTCCCTAACCCTCCCTGTCCAAGTGTCAATATATTATCTGTAGCTTGGCCATCATGATTGACCTCGGTTAGTGTTAGGCGGAATTCCGCTCCAACAGCAGTATTTTACGCTTTGTGATTGTATAACGTGAATTCAGGGTTGCTAGTGGAGTTTTCATTGGGGAGATTGGGAGGAAAACTATGCATTGAAGGGATGCCCAAGAGCGATTTGGCCTTGTCTAGGAAGACATCTGTGGTTAATAGACAGCTGTAGTGTCCCACGGTCAGCGAAGTCGAACTGACCCCTTACGACAAGCAAAAGACCGTTGTTGGTCGCAATGTCCCTACTCAAGAATCTGTTGGGATGTAAAGATATGTTCCTTGATCCTATTTTTTCAGTTTAACACATTCATTATTATTCTCTACCTGTGCAATCTGCCGTCTTACTGATCACAACTTCCGCCCTATGTCTCTCGTGTACAGGTGTCACGATTTGTCCGGACTAGATTTGTGGGACAGTCTCATTCGCGTGGCGCAGGCGCGAGATGAGGCTAGCGGAGAAATCGTCGGTCAGGCGATTGCATGTTGCTGTCATGCCATCTATTGGAGCATTGCCCGACTAACTGAATCGGATACTGATAAGGTATATGGTCAGGTGTTGATTCTCTCGTATATTGTTTACCGAACATGTCTGTCTTGCATTTGTTTGCCATCGCTTATTCTCTCATCTCATGCCGGTTCGCTTATTCTCCACCTATATAGGGTGAGATCAGCAAGGTTCGTCGGATGATCAGTCTATTCATGGAGCTCTCTATCGGCTATCTGGATCATCCTTCTAAGCGACTCAGTTACGATGCTTATCTCTCAATCTGTGATTTGCTGGTGGTCCTTTGCCGCCATTTGGCTGTGCGTCCTCCCAACCTTCAATCCCTGGTCTACGTGGCTGATCGTGAGTTGGAGCTCAAGTTGACCAACTATCTAGAACGCAGAGTGTTTGTCGACGATGACGTAAGTGGTCGTTTATCATATTGCTCCTTTTTTATGCTAATAGGACTTGGGTGCTTCATTTTCCCCCCACACATTACTTCCGTTTGGGTAACTGACTTTGATGCAGTTACTCTCATGGGTTCAAACCAAAAGGACAGCAGTGAACTTCGTTTTTGTTCCAGTTAAGACTATGATGGTTTGCCGTCACTTCTAGTCAGCTGAGTTCGTTGCGCCATTGTACTGCTCATCATGTACGTAAATGATCCCAGTTAGATTCACTAGTTTTTCGTGGTTCAAGCTGTCCATTCATTTTCAGTATTTTACCTGTACTCATTTTACTTATTGACAGGACCAAGAAGACGAAGATGAAAATACAAAGTTTGAAGCACTACACGAACGTCGAACCCAATTGGCGGCGTTTTGTAAACTGGTCATTTACAACATCGTTCCCATTCGGGCTGCCGCTCCTCTCTACAAATACTACATTCGATCATTCAACGATTTTGGAGACATAATGAAATCTACATTGGCCAAAGCTCGTGAACTCAACCGAGTTCATACAGCCCGAATGATTGCTCACTGTCTTCAGCTTTGCTATACAGAAGTTGAAGCCGCTTCGAATGTGAGTTATCGGCTTGCGTGATTATACCTATGTTCATTTGCGGTTGAAATATGAAGAATTGTAGGCAGTTGTATCTTACTATGTTGTACTGGAGGTTTTAGCGCCTACTAGTTCTGTTAGCCCTAGCTCGCGCCACGTGGTCTTCAGCCGGAGGCGACTAACCTCATACGGAGGATTTGATCTGCTATTTTCACGATCTGTTCGGTCCGGTCGATTCATGCTTATCTGTCCATATTCGCTCGTGCGCGTGGCTTGATTATGCACGATCTCGTATTGCAGTCCACTGGCGTATGTTGGTGTGATGGTATGTGATATTGGTAGTCCCACGCTATCAAAGACTATGAAACATACCAAATTGGCTATCACTGTTTCACTGCTGAAAACCCATTACTCTATTTCGTCTCCGTGCTCGGCGAAATTATGTAAGCACTTATAGAGGTCCTGGGACTTGGTTTATTCTCTGTTCGTACAAAGCATTTAGGTCCGGGTGCGGTGCGTCACACGTTCACTAATCCGTAATTTTTAAGTTAGTGAATGCACTCGTCCCTGTCATCGTCGACGGCAACAATTCGTACTACATACCAATGCTCCGTTGCCACCACACTATCAAGAGCGAACGAACTCGTGGAAAGCTTAGTGAAAGGTGGGAACTCAGTTCGAGATGAGGAATTGCTCAGCTACTTGTGTCTATATCCTCAAACAAGGCCAACAGATAATATCTGGAAATCCTGTTGGAGTATGGTGTCACCGCAGAGAATTGGACCCAGGGTCTCTTGTAAACCGTACCCAACACAAACCCAGCGCCCATCAACGAACTAAACAGTCAACTAGGAACGATGACCTCAAGTGCACACTCGAGACGCAAATCTCGCCACCGCCGATCTTACTTCCTTCACGCGACGTCATTGAAAAATTGATAGAGAATTCCTAATCGAGTACCGCTCAATAACTTACGATCAAACTCTCTCCACTGTCGAGTATCTTGAACGACGCGAACGAAGGTGGAAATGTATAGAATATTGAATGACTCGTTCGTCAGTTCTTTTGAAGTTTTTTTCAGCACCTGCACACTCGGAGGAGGCTCGCCTCTGATCAATGTCAGTGACCGATTTGATTCGGCCCATTTATCAGATCAGGCGACTTTGAGGAAAACCTCGATCGATGCCTTCTTTCCACTTTACATTGTTCTGTAAACTGGCGTTCCAACTAGCTTCTGTCAGCCCAACCTTGTGGTACTGTTCTCCTTCTCCATGCTTACAATATAGCTCATCGCGTAATCTCCTATCCCTGGCTCTTTTAGCATAATATCGAACGCAGATCCGAGGGCTTGCAAGCTGTAAAGGAGCTGGCACGCAGGTTGAATCTCAGTTTCGGCCTCGATTTGGTTAAAATTCGTGAAGCGATGGTTGCGTTTCACTCCGAGGGTATTCAGTTTTGTGTGGCGGCCGCAACAGCAGCAACCGGTGGACAACCTTCAGCAACAACGGTTCCACCAAATCTCATATTCCTTGAAATCGTTTCCGAATTCTCCAACAAACTTCTCCGGCAAGACAAAAAGAGTCTGTCAGAATATTTGGGCCGAGTGAGTGAGCGGACACGTCCTTGATACCTTTTTTTCGTCCGTTCCTTTCCAATACGATTTGGACTCTCACCTGGGCTCTCTGTCGCTATCAAGTCGTCTATTCCTTTTCTCAGGTCTTTCCAAACTCCACGGGTGACGAGTGGGCAAGTTTGCACGCCTATCGGACTACTCTCGATCCTGACTCGGCAGAAGGGGTTGCTCTTCCTGGTCCACATGAAACTGTCGGTACAAGCGGTCTGCATGGCGTAGGATCAGGTGCCCATGGTTCCGTCGGTCGGCCACCGGGATCCGGTCGGGGCAGGGGGAAACGCCATGCTCGTGATTCGGACCTGTCGTTACGTAAGTTGCGGTGCTCCACTTCACTGCTCCCTCGAGGCGTATTATCGATCAAATCAATGAATAGGGGAGTTTTTGTATGAGGATAGATTGGTACAGCACTGATTCTGTGAAAAACACGTTAATTCAATTTTCAACCACACTTGTTTGTCTTCATTAAGGAAGAAACCTGAAGAAACTAGCGAAGTAGGCATCAAAGCCAGATCAAGTCGATTGCCTTACTGGGCAATACGCACGCGTTACCGAACAGCGTAGCCTCCAATTAGCAATCAGATGGTTTCAAATCTCACCGAGATGGACGCTGAAGATTCCGAATAAAGACGGAATAAATCGACAGTACCTGGTTGAATGTGCTGAGATCTGCAATGCCCTTGTTGCTCTTCCTGCCCTATTGGGAAAAGTAAGAGGTTTGCTGGCAACACCGCAATTGATGGCACTCTAATTTGCACAGTAAGGAGACTGAAGAGTGAGACTAAGAGTCTTCCATCTGAGCTTTTACTCACGTTAAGGGACACGCGTACGACTGATGGGTCCTCGTTTGGTGCTATGACAATAATAACCAAAATATACACATGTTTGTTTGTCGGTTTCCTTGTCCGGTCGAGGTGTGTAGTTGAGAAAACGTACTCTTCCGAGGCCGGCGAAAGATAGGTTGCATGTCAGTGGAGCGGCGCCATCGGGTCGGCCAACTAAAGCTCAACCACCATTTGATGGAAGTGAGACACTAGTGTAAGCGCTTGGTACTGCCGTTTATTATAGGGATGTAGTAGTCGCTTGACCGACTACGGGCATGGGCGTAGCGTGCATTGTACGCTTATTCCTAACACGTGACTGCAGGAGTGGACCTGTTTACCTTATAGGTGTTCATCTCATTTTGACTTTTTCTGTGTATTCCTCCACATAGCTGGCTCCGATTCCACATTGCTTCCACAATCTACGAGCACTGCCGTCAAACGCAAGCGGACAGGTTACACGTCGACAAGAGGTGGTGCGCACCATACCTCGATTCCCTCTGGGTCCGGATCAACTCTCCTCGCCACATCCACTGCGGATGGTCTCGTTACTAGGTTAGTGAGATTAACTTGCTTGCCTTCACTCAATGTAATCAGAGTGCGTCGTTCAATTCTCCATACTCCACTCTGTATCATGCATTTAAAACCACTTTATGTTCAGAGGTAGTCCTCCAGATGTTTTTCCAGTAAGCAACCGTCTACAGTAGAGTATAGTGCTTGTCTTCATTTAGTTTTTTGTAGAAAAACCACTTATGAGATCAAACGTTTGACCGCAACCACCACTTACGTGGTCTTTTTATTTCCCCACTGTATCTTTGCCTGGTGGATCGGATCACGCGAGTTCGTCACCTTCCACAGCTTACCTAATGACTCACTAACCATCTTGACTTTAGAGACGTCTCACGTGGATGGTTTCTACTTTACGAAGCATTTCTTCACTGTTGCTTATTTGAGGTCCTTTGGTATTCTCGTGCCTCTGGTTTACATCTTTTTGTCTTCTCTCTCCCCCCCCCC
>NW_008751919.1:488116-491262 GCF_000715545.1 Opisthorchis viverrini | reverse complement strand
CCCCCCCCCGACAGTCAACAGGTCAGTGTGTCTATGGCTAACCTGCCGGGCAACGCGGAAACAGTCACCCAACAACAGCAACACTAAATCAGCGAACGGCTGGTTAACGATAGAAGTCGGTTTGTGGTATGTGACCTGGCCACTAGCAACATTTGATAAGCACGTGCTTCTACGGTTGTGTAAATATAATCGATCCGGATCTTTGCGGACCGCTGTGCAGATAGTATCCTCCACATGTTTATAACGTTCTACTTCTCTGTGCACAGTTTATAGGCGTTAGGCGCCTCGACTCGGTTGCTTTGTGACCACCAGATTATATTTACCTTTCGAGTTATCCAGATATCCCACCATCGCGGACGATTTTGTGTTCGTACCCTTCCCAAAAAAATTTACATGTATACAGAAAAGAATTTAATGGCCAGCATTTTTTATTCACACCAAGTCCTTCTCAGTCCTGGCATATGTGTTCTGCTATCGCCACCACACCCCTCGCGCACGTTCGAATCGCCTTTACTCGGTTTCTACTGCTTGTATTCACACAGCCTACGAACACTTTCTCCCCAAGTTGTATACTCAGAGGTCCTAATATAAAAGTGGTTCAGACGAAATTACTGTTAGATTCTCATGTATTTTTCTTTCAGACGCTCTGGTCTCCCTTCTCTTTCACTAACCAAATTCCCGCAGTTAGGTTTGGATTGTGTATATTATTTTTTCTATACATCATACCTGCAACCAAACGATATCTCCACTAATCCCAACTGGAGTCCTCCAACACCCGTGTATCACCCAATGAACTGACTGCCTTGTTCACTCCATCCCTCGTTTCTTTGGTCAACATGCTAATCGGTTTTTTTTTCTGATTTACAACGTGATCGACTGTTTGTGCCATGGCGCGAATTCCCTACGCTCATTTACTGGCTACCATTGGATCACTGTCACCTGTAAAATAATCGCTTCATCTCTTCACTCTTCGCCCCCTTCATATAAACAGATGATGTTTAGGTTACGCTTTTTTCTCTCGTTTGTTTAGTCTTTTTTGGGTATCAACCTAGCGCTCTATAAGGCGATTATGTACAGATGAAGCGCACCTGTTTTTATAAAAAAGGATTTCTTTATTGAAATACAGGGAAGCAAACAATGGGGATGAGGAATATGTGGGAGCATATTCAGAAAACACTTCCAAGTACGTTATGAAAATCAACTCAAGAGGGTTTGCAATCTGGCGGTGTATCCGTATCCTTTGTTTGAGTGTTTCGGAGGTTCCCAAGATGGACAACATTGGTTTTGGATTGTTTTGTCTGGGGTTGTGGATCTTTATCTTGAGGTTCTGAGATTAGGGTATCTGAAGGCCAAACTGATGGACCGGCGTTCTCGGTATCCGGGCGCCCTTGATGACTGAGCTCATCTGATAGGAAAACGTAAATTTAACAAACTAGTCCAAACGCTTGCGCGGAAACCGTTTTAGTCATCATGACGTTTGTTTACTCCCTGCAGTCGCAGGCTTTGTTCTGGCGGCCCTGTTGACCTTTCAAACGATAGCTTATCGATTGATGGTACAAGCGACAAATGAACAGCGTTCTAATGATTCTGCGTTACTTCCGCCTGAATGAACCGAAATGATCTACTCAAGTTAGCTTGGGGAACTGAGTCGTTCGACTTTAGCAGGTCCATTGCCAGTTTTGTACCCACTGTCAACCACTGAACACATCTGCGTCTTGTCACGTAAATTCACGCGATGCGTGGATTCGAATTACTCTACAAACATTTTCTCGCAAGCACAACAACTATGGTCGCGAAGGCTACGTGGCGGTCAGAATTAATACTTTGCGATGCCTTCCAATCACAGGATTCTGCATGATTCGGGCGTACTCGATAAAGCGGGTTTATCCGCCGCCAACTGTTCGTTCAAGATGAAAAGTGGCCTCACTGAAACGCGAGCACGAAAATTCACGTTGCACAACGTGCACGCAACCGGAGGTACATCAGGTGTAAGTTAGTTACTTCGGACCCTCAATTTGTCATTGTTTCCCCATATGTGCCAATAAGTAAATAATCGTTCAGCTGGACCCCCTTTGGGGGCCTAGCTACCATGCCTTCGGAAGAAACACGAGGGACGAGATACTGCCAGGTTGCTCAAGTCTAGACGGTAGCAGTCGATATAGAGGTCGGGTTTGAACCACAGACCTGGTCAGTGGGCTCGCACGGGAATAGTTTTCGAAACGCTTGACAGTGACTTTTCTGCTTGATAAGTAGTTTATTACCTAGTTGAGGAAAAACAATCATTAGCAACTTACATTGGTGTTAGCGAGAGACCCAACTCTACTGCGATATAAATAGTGTTCCGTCAAGCTCATTACTTACCTCTGAGGTTTGTTGCAGTTTGGACAAGGATGTCGCCTTTTGATTTGCCCTCGGAACTTACGTCGAGAGCTTCTCGCTCGTTTGACTGGCTAACTGGTTCAAGCGGTGCTCTTTGAGCTAGCCACTGCTTCTGGGACTTCTGAAGTTGCTCGGACAACCGATTCGTTATATCCATCTGGTTCCATAATTCCGTTTGGATTTGCCTCCGCATGTAATGGGCCTTCAGCATCCTGTCCCGTAATCCGTCAACCAAAGTGGTCTTCTCAGTGAGCCGCCTTTGGAGAAGTGCAATCCGACGCCTGTAACATAGTGAGAACGCCACTAGACGCTGAGGAGTTTTTACGAATTTGTTGGTGGGTTCTTAGCACAAAATAAGCTACTCTGTTTGCGGTCACCAACTCAATCTACCACGTGCGGATGACGGTGGGGGTGGGATACCTCTATTACTGACAGTTCCGGAAAAACTAATACACATCTATGTACTATCTATGCACTACTAATAAGGTAGCTGAATATTTCTCGACAGCCCATGACCGGTTTCGCCCTCCTTGGGACTCATCAGGTAGGTGCAGTCCCCGAGTTCTACTTGAAACCAAATTGTACAAAATTAGCGATATACACTCATTTGCAAACAAATTCGGTTTTGCGAGAGACTCACCTGGAACCTAGCTGAAACTCGTTTGTGATGTTTCGTGCAGTTCAGTTTCAAGTATAACATAAGGTTGACGAAAACTCGGGGACTGCGCCTACCTGATGAGACACAAGAAGGGCGAAATCGGTCGTGG
>NW_008751919.1:466854-488092 GCF_000715545.1 Opisthorchis viverrini | reverse complement strand
AGTAATGTATCGTATGTTCCTGTATCGCGGTTTCTCGATATCGTAGCGACTGAAACGGCCCGGTGCAGAATATTCAGTTGCTTCGAAACATCACAAACGAGAGATTCAGTTAGGTTCCAGGTGAGTCTCTCTCAAAACCAAATTTGTTTGTAAATGTTCGCTAATATACATATCAGTTTTCTGTAGTATGTTGCCCTGCGTCAGACGGTCCCAGCTGCGGTAGCTTTACCGGATTTACTTAACTGCTGCGGGATCGTGGGAGGATGAAACTCTCGGGGTTAGTGCGGCATTTCGAATGATCCGCATAAACCGATAACAGAATGGTCGTTCAGGTTGTCCACAAAAATCGTCTATCGAAACCCATCTACATATCATTTTTGCTGAGATAGTCTCCATGGTGAAAGTGGCTAGCCTACACTGGGATCGTACGTTGGAAACCGTTTCCGCAGCCCAGACGAGGGTCTTGACAACCGGTTTCCGGAACTATGCCGAAATATGCGGACTTTTCCACCCACAAAAATTGTCATTCTTCAAGCCGTGTGGAATAAAAAGCAAGAATGACAATTTTGCATGATTCCACTCCAAGGATGTCCACCAGCTCGCCTACAGAATGGAGTAGTGTATAATCACCGGCAGCCGTTCCGAATCTTAATTGATGAACTTATATGTTCCAAAAAACAACTTTCCACATTCTGAGCAGCTTCCCCAGGAGGTCTCCACCATAGGGACGAAATTTTGCTAGGTTAGATTATCCGCTTTGCGAAAGATTTTTATTGACATGCAACTCCCGGACAGGCTTGTATTATCGTATGACAGCTGTAAACGGCACCGCAATTCCAGTATGCTTATTAAACCGGCGTCCAAATGATTAAATTTAGGGGAACTCGGCCCGCGGTGGTCACTAATGGCCAAATACTTTTTACACGCTCGTCCACCTGCACAGGAACCGGTAACAGGATGGACCAATTTTAGTTCCCTTGTTGAGTACATCAGTCGCGAATTTCCTGCAGAGGAGCATCTGTTCGGATGAGATGACTGTACTAGCCTAAAATATGGCAATCCCCCAGGAGGAAACACTACACGACCGTTATTTTGACAGAATCATCTTGAAAACCTTGGTGGCACACCTTTTGTTTGGCATGAAGATATCTAATAGGTCATGTCGAGACACGCATTTATGATTTCGAGTAAGGTGAACTGGAAAAGGATAGCGATACGTGTGAAACCTGACTGATGGAAGGATGTAGCGACGTATCGGTCACCACTTGTAAGCTTGTTGCATGACGGCTGAGTTGAAGAAACGCATAAGGTTGCCGATGCACGGTCCACCTTGGCACTCACAGACAGATTTCTCTGCGTTCCATGGGCTAGGAACTCGTCACAGCGGTTTCCCCTACTGTTAGTGCTGCGCTGGTCCAGTGAACACCAACCAACATTCTGGGTCCCACATCATAGCAGTATGCAGAGTTTACCGCGCCGTGAGACAGACTCGGATGACCGAACCTAGCAAGAGGAAGTGGATGAAGCACAACCTTTCAATAGGAAGGTTCACGTTGTCCAGCATGATCAGTGTGCACGACAGTGGGAGTCAAGTACCACTAAGTTACCAGATAACCCACCTATGTGACACGCATACAAATCGACTTTTCAAAGGCATTGCCGTGGCAGCCTATTTACAGAGCATTTTCGTAAATAGCGTAACTGAGCATGGCACAAAACTCACTCCAACGCGTTTACCAGAGATTCCTGTCCACTGTCCCTCAGATTGAAAGCCTTCGAAACTGTGGAGGCTCTCCGCTCATTGTCCACCTGAAGGTTGTGGAGAAACGTTTGAATAGTGCACACACAAAATTCCAAGTTCAGCTACGACAATTTCGATGCCTAGCAACCATGCCATCCAAAAGGATTACAAGGGCTCGTATAGTGCCAGAATGCCCAAGCCGATATGCAGTCAGTTGGGACGCTCGAATCACAGACCTTCCGGTCAAACTGATTTCATTTGTTCAGATCAGCCAAACACAGAATTTGATGACTCCCGCCTACGTTCACGAAGTCAGTTATCAGTTTTATTGGGCGCCCTAGATTTAAGGTGTAGACAGATGATAACCGTCACTGTGAGATCACTCGAAATGACAGAATGCATGCGAGGTATCCAGTTGTCACGACCCTATTCAGTACATAAACAATGTATATCGGGTAGGCTGATATAAAAATGATCTCTTGGATAGAAACTGTCGAAATCGTGCTGTAGCTTGCCATCTGATACTTGTCAACTTTGAACAGAGGGTCATAAACAAGCGAAAACACAGGTGAGAAAAACGCACAGAGCGGTCTAGAGAAACCTTAAGTGCGAAACAGCCGTTCATAATAAAACGGAGGAAGCTAATTCGCAATCGTTTGGGTGGGAAAAGCGCGGACCGGTCTTGATCTGGCGGTAATATTTACGGAGGGTTCCAACCCATGGTGAGGTTCCGGTGAGAGGTTTTCCGACGACGTATTTCGATGATTTTTATCAAACCCTCTACCGCAACTTCACAATACTCATGATGTGTCCGCCCTTCCGCAGTATCACCATTTCGGTGCCTAGCTGCTATGCTACCCGAAGGAAGCACGAGAGCCAGGATACTGTCAGGTTACCCAAGTTTAGACATGAGAGGTCAGGTTTGAATCACGGACCTTCCGGTCTACGAATCGGCGCTGTAAGCACTGAGTCATCATAGTGTGTATCTGTTCGACATTTCGACTAAGGGCCTCCCAATTCTGGTTTTATGACAGCTGCCAACTGAATTTAAAGGTTTGGAATTCTCTACCTTCGGTGTGCCGGCACACCCCACGGGTCGGAATCAGGTACAGCAGGTCTCTTTCCTTTTGGTGGGTGTCTTTTCACTTCTTTAGTTCTGAAACACCAAGTGTACGGAGTATCATGACGAAGGCGGGTAGCCTATATGGGGATCAAAGCCGGATCGTCGAAATGTTAGTCCCTGATCTTTCCCACTAGGGCTAGCTATGGTCGGTTTAAGGCGTTTCCATCTTGAGGAACGAACGCATCGTACTGCATCACGCACTCGCTTGTGTCACAACCGATGAAGATCTTGGACTGGTCGACACAGCTCATAATCTATTCCAACTGGGATGGTTGGTGATTCCCACGCCTCGAAGTCTGTTGTTTACTTCAGTTTGAGTCGTTGTCCAGTCAACTACTTCTGGACTCAAAGCTCTTACTCGGAGAAACATTGGTGGGTCAATACCAACGAATACAAATTTGGTAATAATTACAATCGTTCAGTTGTAACACCCTTTCAACGCATAGCTGTCATGCTACCCGAAGGAAGCACGAAGGCTGAGATGGGCTGTTGGGTTCACCGACACACCGGGTGCATATAGTAGCTGGTATGTAACCAAAAGGGACTGTCAGTCAGTGTCAACCAGCCAAAATTTATGCACATTGCAAATTAAGCGTATGCTTTGGCAAGAAATCTCTGGATTACGTAGCCAAAACGCCCTCATTGGAACAGGGTGGTTCTGCAAACCCTCGTATGTGTTTTAATGTCAGGTCTCATAGATTGCTTTTGAGTGAGACGTTTCATCAACTGAGCATCCGTTCCATTCAAACTGCATTGTATGAGTTAAAAGCCGACTACTTTAACCGTTCTCCACCGTGTATATCAGCCGCTCATGACATCGATTTGTGTAAATGAGATTATGGTACGTGGCGTGGTTTTCACTGCTTCTTCAGGGGACTCCTGTCAGTAAAGCTTACACTGGCTTGCCTGGTGCACAGTGGTCAATCTGTTCACAATGTGCTTAACTACTGATGTATACTACTGATGAAGCATGCGAGTAGTCTATGGTTTGATGTTCAACCTCCGCACCAGCGTGCCCGATCGAAGGTGAAGGTTACTCGGGGAGTTATGAAACTGTTCGTATATTACCGTTTGGTATTCAATAAACGTCCGGGAAAGTTCAAGATAACGCTTGAGAATGTTCGGTTTTTTCCAAAAACTCTGTGCACATGAGATGTTTGTTTTCGTGTCTAACGGCTTACAACCGCTTCGTTCGTGTTTGCCTATGAATAACTTTCTCCTTTCACTAGGAGCTCGGCGTACAGATCAACTGCTACCTGATTAATAGGCAACAATGACTTATCCTCGGACACTGGAAGCGGTCGTCACAATGGGATAGCTAAGACCTTTCTGTGAGAAACACCTTTCGACGGCATCGTTGTTCTGTCTCGTCATGACTGTCAGTGAAAATCCATCTGGTGCTATCAGAGCAATGGAATTTAGCTGAGTATGAGCAGAACAGGAGAAATGAAGTGATGTGTCGTGAGGGTTGCTGGGATTATTTAAGAGGCACTTGGCTCAGTGGCAAGTGCTTTAGCTGTTGAACGAAGTTGTGCACTTTCAAACCAAGAAGTGACATGACGTAGGGCAGTTCACGTATGCCTTCTATTGGTGGCTAGAGCGGTTTCCCCGCTGGATAATCCATAAAGAGGGCAAACTATGTACAAAAAAGCCCGGTGTCTTGTTACTGCGCACCACACAACCAACACACGGAAATGAGGTCCGGGTAAACTGGGATTTTACTTCGAATAAAACCAATTTTAATTACGGTTGCAGGTGTATCTCTCCAGATAGACACCACCTTAGTCGTGGACAAGCAATTCAGTATTGTAAGGAGTTAGTTTTTACATGATCTTGGAGCTAGAACGAATGTGCATTCGGAGGAATATTGGATTGATACAACTGGCTGTGAAGATCCGAAACGCAAGGGCACTGTGAGAATGCGACAAAGCCTCTGCCAATCTTTACCGTCAGATTTCGCTTTCATCAAGTTCATGATAAAACGCTTACCTGCAGCTCTTCGAATTGTTGCAGCTGTATCTGTAGTGTACGATTCTCGTCCATCAAGCGTCTGCGTTCTGCCACCAGATTGTCAGTGAACTGTGTGTCACGTTCACGAAAGCGAGTCTCCAGCTTTCGCAACTCTTCCTCCTTTAGAGAAAGTGAGAAATAACCAGAAGTATCATCACAGAAAGGGGGCATCGCAGAAAGTGTTGAGCTATAATGATGGTCCTTGAAAATGCCCCTTACTACAGCCAGTGTGACTTAAAAAATGGGAACTCATCACACAAGGAAGACAACACGAACTGAAATCGACCACAGGGGGGAGGGTCACTAAAATGGGCATGAGTTTTGCTGTAAAGGTCACAAAATAATCTATATCAGGACACTTACGCAACTGAATTGCTGGGTCCTGTTTGTAGGACAAACTACATTATAGTTGGTCGTTGGTTTGTTCGCTGAGCTGGGCAATTTGATTGCAACCGTCTCATCATCAATCGAGGTGACATCGTCAGTGCGTTGTTAGGGATCGTGGTGGAGTGTAGAGATGAGTTGGTGGTTGGGCTGAATAGGTTTATCCAAGTAAATCAATCTGGCAAGAGTGAACTACAAGCTGATCTGATGAAGAGGAATGGCTTTAGTCTACCCGTCTGAGAACAGAAACTATACAGAAGTGACCCCATACTCTGCCTAAATATTAAAAAAAACAGCTAGTCCACATCTAGCATCCGGAGGTCTCAAATCTTTGATATCATTATCAAAGGTATTCTGAACGAAGCTAAACTCTGCAGCCAAATTGTCATACCATTGACGTGAAATCACTGTGTCCACAAATTTCAACATAGGACGGGGGTGAGCACTGTCTTCGGCGAAATCCTGGTCACAAACAATGATTATCAGCAGTAGACTCCGTAGCACGATGCTTCACGGAACAGGCTGTTTTTTTTAACTCCAAGGTTCGAAATTTATTCGTTACACCTCTTTACATCAATACAGCTGAGTGGCACCTGAACCCCTTTCTAGAGGGAACTCAATGGTTCATGCAAACCACCGCGCAGTGCGTACACCAAGTCACAAGCGAGGGTACCTAAATCCAAGGCGCTTAATTGCATCGACGGTTGCACAACACGTTCGGAGTAGGACTTCAAAATCTAACAGTTCAGGAGGCGTTACTAATAAGATTATGCTCGTCAAACTTCGTTAAATTTCATCTTAAGTAGACAGAGAGAGTGAGAAGAATCCACTCGAAGGAACCCCCCTGTTAGCTTAGTAGAAACTTACAAGCTTTTTGTTCGACTCGGCTTGCACACTGACCAGCTGGGCGCGAAGATCATCGATTACATTACGTTGCTTCTTAACCAGTTCTTCCGCTCGAATACGACGATCTTCAAGCTGAACAAGAAATGCAAAATTATGAAATGAGGATTACGTTGCTAACCAGTTCTTCCGCTCGAATACGACGATCTTCAAGCTGAACAAGAAATGCAAAATTATGAAATGAGGTATCAGCCCACACTCACCTCGCTGAAGGCGGAATTTCCACGCGTATTCGAAGCTTCGTACGCTTGTTGCAATTCAATCGCCTCTAGCTGTGCACGAACGTCAGACAGTTCGTCCCGAGACTCCTGCAAAAAAAGAATGACGAATTGATTGTATTCAGAAGAATGGAAGTACGTACGCTACCTGGAGTGGATATGCTCTGTGAACACTATGTGGTCGCAATGGACGGATCCTGTGGGGCCGTTGTTCGCAATTCACTATGTGTTGCGAATAGTTCAAATTGGGTGCTATGACGTGATGAATGGCATCTTTCCCCAGTGTCTCTCCAGATCTCCCCAGCTTCTTCAGCCATCACCAACACACTTGAAACGAACGTGATAACATCAATCATTTGTTTGAAACCTGTTCAGCATTGTGCTTGTTAATTGGGGGTCATTTGCAGATTTCAGTTAGAACGGAGGTGAGGTTTTGAATAATCTCAAATAGCATCAAACATGAAGAACAAAAGTTGAACACCTGAGGCCTTGGGTCCGTAAACCATCGCTTGTCGCACCAGCGAAAGCTCTTATAAGTCTCCGTTACATTATTTCAAACTCATGTCATCAACTTCCGGTCAATTATGACAGTGCTTCTCAGCTTTTCAGTAGAGACTGGCTTCACTTGCAGGACAAAATCTCAACTAAAAATTAACAAATATCCTCAAAATGACCATCAGTCAATAAGGAGTTTAGAGAAAGAATACTTTCGCAAGATGGTTGCAACTCCCATCTGAGGCGTCGTCACTCGAGTGACCATGTGAAGCGGATTCCGTGATCCACGACTGGGTGGCACTATATCCAGCCCAAGTGTAAGCTAAGCACATTGCTGACCAGCCTCTCGTTGTCTATTGGTTAAGTGTTCAAACTGCTAGCCGGAAAGTCGTAGGTTCCAGACTCCTGATTGCAGTGACGTTAGATGTGTACTGCTGGTGATGAAAAAGCTGTTCAATTTTTTGCTCTTCATCATAGATTGTCTTCACTGACAAGGACAGATCCCAAGTGCAAATTACCAGATCTCCTCAAACTAACATCAGCCGCGAGCTATACAGAACTCACGACCGGCAAGTGGCGCATTTTGTCAAACTGTCGGCGTCGTCGTTTAGCTTATAGCACCATACTCAAGGTCTCAGTGAGGAACAGAAAGAAATAGTTGAAGTTGACGGCCGAGACGCATAACTGGGATAACTTCTCTACAAATCGTCCCTCCTCAGAAACACAGCATTCAGTGTACACGACCGGTAACCTTTAGGAGAATTCTCCGACTAAGAATTGACCTCATGGTCCTTTAAGACTTCAAGACATAAGCAGAACGTAGGAGTCCGACACTGCGATTCACGAAGGTTGTTCGGTTATGTAACACTGCCGACTAACGCCCTTTAACGAAGATTCTTATCAAGTCCAACTATCTACGACAGTTGGGCGAGATGGTCCAAGTGGTTAGAGCGCGCACTTACTGGCCGGAAGGTCCGTGGTTCGAACCCGACCTCTGGCTCTCGACTTCCCCTGTCTAGGCTTGGGCAACCTGGCAGTATCCCAGCCCTCGTGCAACCTTCGGGTGGCACGGCAGGCACCGATAGGGCGCTACAACTGAACGACCCTAGGCATGTTCCACGCAGGATTCAAATCTATCCCGCGCGTCTATCCGGACATTTCAAGTTCATCCAGACAAGAGAAAGAGTATGCATAGCACCTGATGAAAACAAGTTCTGTTCAAAGATCGAATAGGAACGTACAAATGTTAGTTCACGTGGGTTTTGAATCGATACCCCGCTACTCGTAATAATAACGAACTGGAGTCAGGTAGCTTCACTATGTCTGATTGGTATTGAGGAATTTCAAGTAAAGTCCCAACAACACCCGTCTAACACAACACCACTAAACTATGTGCCAAATTTGATCTGTGAAGAAGGGATGCACTCGTGGGTCACCCAACGAAAAGGTGCAACAACCAACGAAAATAGTAACCTCTCACGATAGTTTTCTGGTTGTACGGCTGTGAAAAAATATCGGACAAGCGTACCTTTAAATGCCGATTCAACTCGCAAACATCCGACTGCAGTGACACTTTCTCCTCTTCCAATTCAGCTAAATTGCGCTCCAATTTGGAACGTTCAATACGGTGATCCGTTTTCAGTGTGTCCAGCTCCTCGTTGAGACGAGCGATTTCTTCAAGTAGCACAACAGGATCCGGTTGGTTGGGTTCCATAGTGGATAGGGAAGCCTATAGAATACAAATAGGAAAAAGGTTGGCCTCGAAGACAAATGAACATCACTGAGCTGGTGGACCTCTCAAACGTTGCAGTCATAATTAGAAGTATTTGGTTTAAAAAACCGAATTGAATGCACACAGACGTGTTAGGCAGGATGGAATAGCATCCGGTTTTTTGCGTGAACTACGTCAGTTCCCCCCCACACACACACACAACAAGTGGAATAACAAAGAGCTTGCGTTTATTCCCTATTGTAACTTCAATTGAATGAGGTAGCATAAACCCAGAGGCTTTCTGGGCAAGTGTGCATAGCCCTTCCAGAGAGGACATTCTTGTGCACAAGACGACTCGCCATGCATATCGTGAGCATCTGCAAAAATAACTGGGGATTCCCGTTTGATAACTGTTATACATAGACGTGATCCCCGATTTGAGCTTATCTCGATTTCTCTCAAATCCATGAGAGCTCCATGAGCTACTCGACAAACCCATAAAACTGAGAGCATGACAGAGATCCGAGCATAACAAGAAGTCGAAGACGGTCAAATCTGGCAGAAATGATATTGAGCACGCCTCACCGCTTACGCAGAAGAGTCGATAACAACAAACCAATCGTTCTGCTGTAACACACTTTCGTCGCATAACTGACACGCCACCCCAAAGAAACACGAAAGGCAAGCTACCGCTAAGTTGCTCGATCCCAAACAAGAGCTCGGGTTGGAGTCGAACCACGAAAGTTCCGACCGTCAAGTGTGCGCCTTAACCACGGAGCTACTTCGAATGCCTTTAAGTAGAAATGCATGGGCTGAGTTGTGGATGCCGGGACGTGTATTCGAACAACGAAAACTCATGCTACGGTACACCGTGGAAAGAGTGCCATCAAAAGCGAATACAAACGCTGCTGAAGGTCGAATTCAAATGTGAAGCACAGAACCGATAGTTCATGACTTCACCTGTCGTATCCACTGTGGGTTCTCGTTGTGCTGTTGCTTACGATATTTTTTCTGCACTGTCCAGTTATCCAAACATCAGCTCCAAGGGCAGTGTGATGTAGTGCTCCTTGTTCATAAACTGGCCAGCTTTCACTCACCTCTGAGCTGATCGCTTCCAACCGACATTCGGCAACCGAGAGCTTTTCGCACAACTGGGCCTCACGTTCCTTGGACGAACGAAGTTCCACAGTCAGTGATGCTAGCTGTTCTGCCGCATGTTCTAGGCGTTCTTCGTACTCGGCGCGGCAAGTCTGGCTCGACGGGTCTGGACGAGTAATTGTCTCACTCTGCTCGACCTGAAGGGTTCGCACACTTTCCCTTAGTGATTCTATTTCCTCCAAATACGTACGTTCCATTGCCTGTGCCAGTTCCAGTTTTTGACGTAGTTCATAGTTTTCCTGCGTGAGATCCTGAAACAATAAATGATAGTCATATTGTGTTCATTTCGTTAAATGTTAAAATATCGTTAAAATAGATAATATGAACGATTTAACTACATGTGAGATTGTTAAAGAAATGACCCACCCACTAGACATAGAGCTACGCTGACATGGAAAGAGCGGAAGACTTGTAAGCGGCATTCAGCATAACTGCTATTGATCCAAAGAAGGACACGAGCGTCAAATCGCCCATGACTTTATATGCACATTTTTCCGAGCGAGGTCTTGTATTATAGGCTGAGTTGTTCAAAGACCAGGATTCCAGGCCGCGAACCGCCTATGACCAGAAATCGTACAAGGTTACGTCTCTGACACGTTTAAATTGAAAAAGATTATAAACTCAAACAGAATGACTAAGTTCCGGTAGATTCCCCATGCTACTGAATTTAAAGTAACAGCCGCTCTGCAATTTGTGGCTTCCTTGTCTGTTGTTTTTCAAACACTAACCGGCATCGAAAATCCCGCCTTAACGAACGATTGTCTCTTGAATGAACAAAGACGGAACAACAAGGGCTCCCATAGCTGGTACGAAAGCGGTAGGCCGAAGCCTCCTAGAGGGCCCATGCTTAATGTCAATCTCGGTTGTCGAATCTTAAAGGCGGAACACTACTAGTCCTAGTGGTAGTAATAATAACTACACTAACATTCAGCTGCAACATCCTGTACCATGCTACAAGAAGGAAGCACAAGGGCTGACATACTGTCAGGTCACTCGAGCCCAAACAGTGACAGTCAGGAAGCCGGAGTTTGATTCGAAACATGGGCTTCGCGGTCAATAACCTCGAACCTTAACCACTCAGCTATCCCCGGTTCAAATCAGCTCTCCAGAATGGACACGCCCGAACTACACCAATTACCTATAACATAAAAGGACGCCGAAGGAGTATTTTCCTTGCAACTAACGCTGCTTCATTTCACGAACAAATCATGAGCTTCAGTCATATAGATTAGGTAGGAATCAAAGGCGTACTAACCACAGACACGGTTAGTACGGTTGTTCCAGTCGTGTACAATAATTACGCGGGCCCTGATTATTTAGAAGACTACAGATGCCCGGATATGAAGCGATACTTAAGAGTTGGAAAACCGGAAGAAATTTGAGTAAATTCGAAAGAGACTTCGCAAAGTATGGAATTTGTGAAGCTTCACGTTTGCAACGGTTTCCGGAGATACTGATCAAAACCGTCAAGTTAGGACAGTACATTCACCAGCAGCATGACCAGCGCCCAAATAATGCTGAAATCGATCCAGGTAATATTTTAGACCACGGAGTGAACGACTTTCCTCACTTCTTTCAAGAGTAGAGAGCAAATAACAGGGCGATAGAAAACAGTCCACTGGGTTCGTGTCACGGCCTTAAAATCACCAATTTTTGGCCAAAACCGCCCCCGATTCAGGTCATGTTCCTATGCATTATAATGGAATGCTCCGTTAGGGATGCTATTAGTTACAGGCAACACCCATAAAACGAAAGTGGACTGCATTTTTATCAACTGGCCGAGTACCTACTCATTCTGACTGGTGTTCCCTGCCCCTTAAAAGCATACCACAGAACTCAGAGTCATGGTATCAATTTCATTGATCTCTGCAGTATACATGTGGCCCAGGCTATGATGACAAGCTCCAAATAATGTGGCGAAATGACCCTCAGCTTACAGTAGAATAAGCATGTCGAGGATGTCACTGTCAAGTGCCCGACCGCTGAAGGGATCCCGCAGAAGACTGGTGGAGGAGCTTAGTTTTGGGTAGCGAGGTCTGCAGGTAAGGTTTTACTGACCTCAGTTTTTTTAATTAACTGAGGGCAAAGGAGAGAGGTGACGATTTTCCTTCTAGAAAAGGTTGACTCTAAAAACAGTACATATCGATAACCGGCGAATTATACGATACGGCCGAAATATTATCAAAACTTACTAAGAGCCCGGTGAGTTTTCAAATGCATCTTATTGCTCAGTAAAAAGCGTTCAGCCGTAGCACCCTCTCGGTGCCTAAATGCCAAGCCACCCGGAGGTTGCGCGAGGGCTGGGATACTACCATGTTGCCCAAGCCTAGACAGGGGAAGTCGATAGGCAGAGGTCGGGTTAGAACCACGGACCTTCCGGGCAGTAAATTCGCGCTTTAACTACTTGGTTCACCTCGCCTCCATGCCCAGTAAAATCGGGACTAGGATATCAACGCTTTTATACCTGCGTCCGTGGACTGCGTCAGCCCTCCGCAGCCAAGCACATCAGACTATTGAACTAATGGCCTCGAGTATAGACTACCAAACGGACCCTACCACCGGCAGCTTTGTGGGTCAAGATTTAGAGTCAAAATCTCAAGGTGAGATACCCTAAACAAGCCCTCCTCCTTGGCCCGGGCAACCGTAAAGCATCGACTGTCGTGTCTCAGAAACATGTACACAAAACCTAGACAGAAGTATGCGGTGTCAACCATTTGGGATAAACTCAGAAATCCCTCATCTTCACCTTAGGTATCTGATGTTTCTGGTGCGATGAGTCTGGGCACCTAGAACATGAGAGGTTCACCCACCCCTGGGGTTGAATACGTTTTGAGTGGATTTTAATGAACGATCGTAGTCATTCAGTACAGGTGTCAACGCAGCATTAGGTAGTCAAATGCGCTATGCTTGCTGGAGTAGCATTTGATCCGCAAACTGAAGTGCTGAAATCTGGAAAGATGGTTTTTATCGCGGTCTTTCACGAGCTCCTTGGCTACTGAAAAGATAGTGCCTTCCTGATATGACAATGGTGATGATGACAAACATAAGTTGGACAACTAAACCCCGAAGGAAGCGAATCTGGGTGGACACAGCACGGATTATCTGGGGTGTCGTTACCTGCTGCGTGCAGAACGTCTGTTTCGTACGAACGTAAGGCACAAACGCTCACATCGTGTTATTTGGAAGTATTAGGAGGACCAACTCCGAACATAACTGGACTACACAATTGCCAACGGAATAACCGTTTTCATTGGGATGAATTTAAGTCGTTGTCCTTCAACTGTTCCTAACAGATGAGTTCTATTATCAGCACTATTTTTGGCCCGCTTGGAACTTCCCACGTGAGCTTTATAAATAGCCTATTTCCGACTGCACATGGCAGACCTGTATGCGTCAATGTTCAATAGATCAGCTGATTCGCATGTCAATTGGCTTTCTGGTTTGGCAAGGCGCATCAGTCTATCACGCGTCTATATAGACTCATGTTCATCCCATTAAAGCATTAGGAAAACTGTGGTCCACAACAGGAAGCTACTTAATGAAAACCAGCGATGGACTCAGTCGGATAATGTGGCTATCAGTTACCGGTGGAGACTCCACTACGAACAGGTGTGAATTAACACTGGAGTGAGACCACCACCTCTTTGCACAGTGCTGGAAATTTTGCTCGTGGAGCAGCGCTACCAGGCTCACTCAAGCACCGGATAACAAACCTAACAGTGGCACTGCTTAAATCTCGGAGAAATATCCCACCTGGTCCCGAATATAACTTGAAGCGACGAATTATCAGACGTCAAATGAAAGCAGGAATGCGAGCCGAACGTGAAGTCCGGTAGATAGGGAAATTCAGGGAAATGGAAGAAGCCCAGAAGGCCGTTAACTCCCAAAGATTGTTCTAAATGATCCGTGTGACCGTTCCCCGAAACCGCCAAGGATCGTGATGGAGTGACCAGCTTGAATAAAGTAGAACGCCCTGACACTTCGAACACTTCGAAAATCTATCGCGGCCACCAGCTATCACTTATATGGAGCCCACAGTTGATGTAAAGCCCTGGAGAGTGAACGTGGAACCCCCCACGGCCTCGAAGGTTTATGACTGCATACCTTCTGTCAAGCGCCACCGAGCTTCTGGTCCGAATGATCTCCCTTTCACGTTGTTTGAAGACGTGGGTGAAAATCCTCAATCACCGCTTGTCTGATCTATTTGCCTGCATTTGGGAAAAGGAGACTGTCTCAGACAACTGGGGAGAGTCGATATAGTGCCAATTTTCAAAAGAGGGGCTCGTAGTGAGTGTGGTACCCACACGGAGACCACCTAACCCCGGCTGTAACGAGAGTGCCGGCGTCACTTGTGCTCCGTTGCCTTAAAGTAGCTCGTGAAACACTGACTCGAGAACACTATCAGATTTCCGGCCTGGTATGGGGTGCATTGACCAAATCTTCACACTTCGTCAGATGCTGAAACAACGCCATACGTACAAACGACCCACAATTTCAGTATTCCTTGAAATCCAAGGCGCATTCGACTGGGTTGACAGTTCTTTGCTCCTGAACACGCTATCCCATCAAGGAATGTCCTGGAAGTTTGTACGTTCTTTGTATTCTAAGACTTCTGGACGTGTGAGAGTATACCGAGAGCTCTCCAAAAACCTCCGTACACAAAGTGGCGTCCTTCAGAGGGCCCACTCTCTCCATTCCTATTTAATTTCGTGATCGATGAGATAATGAGACGAACGCTGGAAAGTCTTCAAAACCCCGGTGTTCAAACAGCCTGTGACGAAAACCTTGACGACTTGGAATATACAGACGTACGGGTTGTATTAGTTCTGATTGTAGTGTAACAGATGAGGTTAATGCACTAATCAGCAAGTTTCAGGTCGAGTTCGCTAATTTGAGGCACCCTTGGTGTCAAATCAGTATATCCCTGAATCTCAAGAGACGTGTTTATCACGCTACAGTGGGGGCTGTGTTGTGTGGTTGTGAAACCTGGTCTATTCGAGCAGCGGAACTGCCACGTCTTCAGGTGTTCGAGAATGGTTGTCTCTGAACCATAGCTAGTGTAAGCTGATGTCGGCGAATCCATGGCGAGGCAGTTAGAAAGCGAGTTTTGGTTGTGTCCAGCATCAGAAGGTGCGTTGGTTAGGCCATGTGTTGCACATGCCGAACTATCATTTGCTGAAGAGAGTGTTGTTTTCCATGCCCAATTCAGAGTGGAGGAAGCACGGATATGACCGACCCTTAACCTCGCAGAGAGGCTTGAAAAAGACTAAGAAATGTTTGGGTGCTGTCGGCGCTACTTGCCTACGAGGAAGGGGATCGCGTGATTTTCACTGCACCTGATTGGAAACGCTGAAAGATACGGCGGGTATCCGATGTCAATGGCGCCCGTGTTGTCAGTTTCTATCCAGATTGCCTGAGTGTTTGGAGGTGTGAGAACCTCGGAATGATTGTAGTAAGATATCACTAAGCCCCTTCTCTGTCCACCTATTATCTTTTCGTCACAATGAGGCACCAGAGTTGAACACTGATGTCATGCTGCCCATGACGATGGTGATGATAACAACGAAAAACGCTAATGAAACCGATCAGCCGCCAGGTCAGAAATATTTTGGCCAAACCCAGATACGGTCAAGTAAACCCCGTCTCGGAAGACGTACCACACCAACAATAAACACTTCGTAATCCCTTTCACCCCTTCTACCAAGTCATAAATGGTATACCTCGCGGATTCACCATTCTTCATTCAGATGAGAACACGGAGGACAGCACTTGTTTTGGTTGATGGTGTTTCAGAATACTTAGCACATGGTCCAACCACCGTATTTGATGGGGCTGGATGTTTCTGCAACTTAAGTACCTGCTGCACAACAATTACCCCTAATGAGCTGAGACAACCCTGTACCAGCAACGCCTCTGAGACTGCGGTGGTCAAAAGCCTGAACAGATTTCATCTGTTCGCGGAAGCTATGTTTCCCAACTAGACAACAATGGAGCCCTTAGAGTAGACTCGTAAAGGCTACCCTTGGGACCCAGTGATATGCTCTTTTGACGCCACAGGTGACGCAAAATGTTTAACGTGACTCTGGCCTTCGAGATTCGCGTACTGACTTTACTGGACACACTTCCGTCAGGGCTAATACAGCTACCGGCGTACGCGACTCCACAACCATTAGTGTTCCTCCTTGAATTATGAGGGGTAATTTCAGAATGCACGTTCGGAAGCATGATTTTACACTTGGACGGTTCAAGGGCATGTCAAAAAACTGTATGATGGTAGTCAATTCACTCAGCACAGCTTTCGCTTTGCCTTCGTCCTCAAAAATGAGAACGATATCATCTGCACACTCTAGATCGACAAGGTTCACACCAGTAACGATCTGAAAACCGGGGTTTTGAATACACTCGAGCGTTCGCCTCACTATTTCATCACTGACGACATTGTACAAGGACAATGAGAGTGGGCATCTTTCACGGACGCCACTTTTTGTAGGGAAGCTTCTAAAAGACTCACCATACATCCTCACGCACCCCGGAGTATATGGATATGGGGACCGGTTCACATTCACAAACTTCCAGGGCACCCATCACCATCATCGCCTAGGACATCTCCTGTTCAGCAAGTGTGGTTAACAGCACTGACAGATGGACGAAACTGAACACTCCCTTAAAGTCAACGAACATCAAGATTATGGATCGTTTGTACATACTGCGTCGTTCCTACAACTGATGTAGAGTGAAGATGCGATCAACGTAGACTACCCGATCAAAATCCCGCTTGATGCTCGTGAGCCAAGGATTTTCGTGCGGCCGTAAGATGTAAAGGGGTCAGTGACGCCAGAGCTCTTGTTACGATGGGAGATATACTGACTGCCCTGTGGTTACTAATTGCATTGTGAGTATCCTTATTGAAGATGGGCACCAGTATCGGCTCAACCCAGTTACGAGACGGCTTTTTTCGTCCAGATAGACGCAAATAAGCTAGGCAGGCACTATTTGAGGAATTCACTGCCGTCCTAGAACAGTGCAGATATGAAATCATCAGGACCGATAGTACGATGTTGCTCGAGTATATATATATATATATATACCCTTGAGGGAGTTTAAAATTCATATCCCAAATTTCTGTTGGAGGACGGCAGGCCGGCTTGGCAACTGAATTGTTGTGCCCAGCGTTTCGAACTTCGTATTCTGCCAGATATCAGAGAGTAAGTTTGGTCAGTGGCTGGAAAGGCTGACCGGTGTCGCACAATTGAGAGGAAACTGAAGTCCCGTCCACTAAATGTAAAAGCTCTAGCCTCAAGAATCTGTTTTGGCGGTTTATGTGTCTGAAAGGCCTCAGACAACAAAAAAATAAATCACGCATGATTTTCCAATTTGATCAAAATAACGATGTTGTTTTGATGCTACTTGGGCTTTAGAGAAGTGCCTTTATTGAGGTTTTCGAAAAATGGCTCTCTACACAAAGGAACCGTGGATCAATGAAAGCGAAAAGTGGAGTGTGAAGCGAGGGGATTTAGTTTTTCAATGAAGGATTTCCCTATTCAGAATCAGAATCACAATCATATATTTGGAGCAAAAGAAAAATTATGTATACACTCCATCGAGAAAAAATGCGAATATCATTCCATGTACGCCCTTGGTCCGCTAGTGGAATAGCTGACTTTCGGGACCAGAGCGGAGGAGATAGCCTCACAGAAGCATAGATCAGATAAATGTTCATCCAAATTACGTTTGAAAATTTGAACCGTTTCTGACTGAACGACATTTGCCGGTAAACGATTCCAAAATGACACAACGCGGCGAGAGAAACTGTACCCATGAGGCACATTGTCCATGCGTGTGACAGTAAGTTTAAATCGATGTCCTCGGGTGATGTTGGTTGTTGGAATGTCAAACAAGAACATCAACTGCGGAAAATGGTTTAGGCACAAAACACTGAAAACATAGATGAGATCAATACGGAGACGTCTGTATTCAAGTGTGAACAATTTCAGTTTTCTGCACCTCTCAGAATAAGAAAGACTCCGGAGACTGGGAACCATCTTTGTAACGAGGTGTTGGACACGTTCGAGCTTTCGGGCTTCGGCTTTCGTAAGTGGGGAGAAAGCTGGTGCACCGTGTTCCAATATAGGCCGGATCATGGTGGGATACAGTTTTAAAACTAACTCTTCCGTCCACATTGAAAAACTTCGCTTCAATGCCCACAAAATGCGAAGAGACTTCTTATACACAGCGCTCGTGTGGTCCTTCGACTTTAAATCATAACGGATTTGAACGCCCAAGTCTCGGGTTGATGAGACCGATATCGATTTTTGGCCATTTAAATGATATACACGATCTGAAGTTGGCTTTCCCAGGCACATGTATTCTGATTTGGCCGGGTTGTTCGGAAGCCTCCTTTCAGAGGACCAGGCCACCAGACGTTCTAAGCCATGCTGAAGAGCCACTCGGTCTTCGTCACACTCAATAGGTTTCCATATCTTGAGATCATCAGCGAATAACAGACTTGCCGTCTGTAGGACCACTGGTAGATCATTCACATGCAGTAGAAACAGAGCACACGGGAGCGTGCAGTGGATTGTCCCATGGCTCCGCGTCTACCCGTATAGTTAGACCAGCAATCAGCAACCCACTAGCTTCATAGCATTTGCAAAGCCGAAGAATGAACTTTCCAATCCGACAGTGAGCGTCTTCACGTAAACGTGGGTGCTGGGTCCTGCAGAACTCTGAAGGTGGCTAGGGTTAATTCCGGTGCAAACCGTTAACTTTAAACCTCATCTCCAAGCCTTTTGAAAAATACTTTGCATCCAGCCACATACCACCTTTGTATACTTAAAAAATGAGGCTCCATGAGCAAAACGTTTTAATCGCACAACTGTAGCGTAGTGTAGGGCCTCCGGTGGTCTCTTTTTTACGGTAGGTGCTGCTGAGACAAAGATGAGGTCCGAGATATCGCAACAGGCTCCAAAATAACTACGTATGGACATTCGCCAAAGGGTTGGATAAATGGAGCCTCCAACATCCGTTTTGTACGTGCGGTCAACGGTGCAGAATGGTGGGAAATTGACCACCTTCCTCTGAATGATGAAAAGTGCGTCCATATGTCATTTGGAGGAGACTCAGCGAATGCCTTTATCACGCACGGTGGGGGGACAAGAAAACAATATGAGGATAAATGCCAAAAAAGATTTGGGTATCTGGGTCTCCTCAAAATTGTCCTTCCCAGCGCACCATGAGAAATCAGTCCAAAAGGCATTCGCCATTTTACGGACGATCCGACGCACCTTCTCCCGTATTACTCGCATGGATTGTGTACAAGCATTTCAACACTGTCTCTGCTTCCTCCGAGGGTGAGGAGCCGGGAGCACACGGGAGCGTGCAGTGGATTGTCCCATGGCTCCGCGTCTACCCGTATAGTTAGACCAGCAATCAGCAACCCACTAGCTTCATAGCATTTGCAAAGCCGAAGAATGAACTTTCCAATCCGACAGTGAGCGTCTTCACGTAAACGTGGGTGCTGGGTCCTGCAGAACTCTGAAGGTGGCTAGGGTTAATTCCGGTGCAAACCGTTAACTTTAAACCTCATCTCCAAGCCTTTTGAAAAATACTTTGCATCCAGCCACATACCACCTTTGTATACTTAAAAAATGAGGCTCCATGAGCAAAACGTTTTAATCGCACAACTGTAGCGTAGTTAGTGTAGGGCGGTGGTCTCTTTTTTACGGTAGGTGCTGCTGAGACAAAGATGAGGTCCGAGATATCGCAACAGGCTCCAAAATAACTACGTATGGACATTCGCCAAAGGGTTGGATAAATGGAGCCTCCAACATCCGTTTTGTACGTGCGGTCAACGGTGCAGAATGGTGGGAAATTGACCACCTTCCTCTGAATGATGAAAAGTGCGTCCATGTGTCGTTTGGAGGGGATTCAGCGAATGCCTTTGTTATGCATGGTGAAAAGGGACCAGAAAACATCATGAGGATAGATGCCAAAAAAGATTTGGGCATCTGGGTCTCCTCAAACTTGTCCTTCGCATGAATGCACGCCATTTGAATATTCGAAAATTTACGATACATAGATCAGTTTCACCTTCAAGAGTGCGCCTTCGGAGTTCCACAACAGCGGCTTTGAGCTGAGCTCGCTGAGATGGATGTAAATATCCATACCTTTAAGTCTCCATGCGCGAGAAAGTAAGCGCTTGGGAGCGCCTGCATTTTCGAACACAATTTTTAGCGGTCGGTGGATGCCCGCAATTCGTTTTCCTAATCATGAAATTCGTCGAACTCGAATTCCTGGTTCATCAGCATCGGCTAGTTTATCAACAAGTTCCTGGAGCAGATTCTTTGACTCGCGTTTTGCGACGCTTAGAATTGAGCATATATGGCATTCCAAAATGATTTAATTAAATCGTCACTTCTCCACACAGGTCGTTTGCGCTGCCTGTAGGTCCAGGAGATATGCTGGGTTAACTTAGTCTGCAAACTAGGTTCATTCACGAATGAACATGAGTGCATTCCGTGTCTTTATTTTTGTGTAGATGGAAGCAATGGTTGTGATCGGCCCCTTGGAACTTAAAAACGATGCTGAATAGATACGTGGAGAAGCAGCTCAGAAGAGGCCTCTAAAGCTAACTTACCTCCATCAATCCGAACCAAAAGACGCGCAGTACGCTAGCAGATGAAATGCTGTCATGCCCTCACAATTCGATGAATACAAACAACTTAATCCGATCTCTTTCAGCGAAGCAGGCGCACACTGCGCCGAAAGCCTGGCTGTAAGGTCGGTGCGAAACCCTAGTTCCTTGTTTGTCTTTACTTTTTTATGATCTGAGGTCCGAGCCCTGGGGGGTTACCTATCTACGTAAGAAGTTGTGTGTGCACGGAGTCACGGATTCACGGATTGATAAAGCCTGGCAGGTCGGTGCGAAACCCTAGTTCCTCGTTTGTCTTTACTTTTTTATGATCTGAGGTCCGAGCCCTGGGGGGTTACATAACTAACTACGAAGTTGTGTGTGCACGGAGTCACGGATTCACGGATTGATACACAGGATCGAGGCTTTTGCCCAAGTTTCCCGGGTCGGTTTTGTTCTTGTCGGTCAGTGGCTGTCGTTCACCTGAAAGGCACAAGTGAAAAAAGGGTGTAGCACTGCTCTTTATGTTCTCAGCGCGGGGCAGTATGCTCACCAGCGCGAGGATTCGCATAAATAAATGTCTAATAGTGCTTTAAATTGGGTTCGAGAAGGAGCGTGCACAACCGTCGGAGGAAGGTCATTCCACGCAGCTACTACACGAAATGAAAAAAAGTTTTGTCTAACGGATGTGTGTGCCCTGAGCTTGAAGATTTTCGTACTATGTCCCCGCCGGGTGTTTGCTGGGTAAACGGTAAAAAACCTGTTTGCCAAGCTTTGTTCAAACAAGGCGTAGGTAAGAATTAGGTCCCCTCGGAGGCGACGGTACTCCAGGGGAAAGAGATCAAACATCGCGAGACGCGTTTCG
>NW_008751919.1:457963-462858 GCF_000715545.1 Opisthorchis viverrini | reverse complement strand
CGTGAATCCGTGACCACCTCTATCCAGTAGGCTCCCTCACGCACTGGCGTTTTTGAGGCTTGCGTATCACCGTAATTAGCTATCCTTTGGAGTGTTAGCCACTTGTTCCTACATCTGGACGACCTCTTAAACTACGGAGTCACCCAATAGAGCCAAACTCTCTTTTTCTAGAAGTCTTTCTGACACATCTCAGCTGTTGGGCTTGGAGTTGGACCGAAGGCGCGGTACGTTCGAAATCGGTTTCGATTTTCCCTCGTGAAAATTTGTGAAAAACGTTTTCCGCTTTCCAATCTATTCACAGAGTACACACGAGTCATTGTTGAATTTTATCATTCTGGTATAACATTTAAGAGATAACCCGTTAGTTTGCGCCCAGTTTCTATTTTGCTTCCAGTCCTAACCATGATATCCATTTGTACCGATTGCCTCTGCAGCCATCGATCGGCCACAACACATGTGGGCTAAATGGATGCCTATCGAATGTAAAACGCGGTACGCAACGCCAAACATGCAAGGCCTGGTGGCACTTCATATGTACGGGTTAACAGAACGACCGGATAAGCCGATCGGCTAACTTTCCTGACCCGTTTGTCTGGGCCACCTGGCTCTACACCAAGGGTCCAATGCATATAGCAGCTAAGATGAGAACCCCAAAAACGAAACCCAATCCCCATTGCCGAATAAGAAAGACCGGTGTGAGTATTCCGCTTTGGGTGGGACACCCGACGCAAAATGGGAGCATCATCCTAAGACACTGGGGGATTCAAACACAAAGAATGCATCTGAGGATCACCCTCTAGAGGCATGAGAGCTGGGTCGCAGCAAATCGAGTGTAGAGCCGCGAAACAGGTTCCCAGTTCAGCCAGTTCAGCCAACCGATCGGCCACACCTATCGAGGTCATAAATCCTTGTGCTCCCGAAAGCATGCTGACACAACCGATAGCGTCCCCGGACAGCAGTTTCTATTCAATCACCAACGGCCCCTCGTCCGCCAGGTGCAATGATGCTCAGGAGGAGGCAAGTCTCACGTGGAAGCAGCGCCAAAAGTACACAGAACCATCAGCGCTTATTTCCGTAACAGGCGACAAAAATGCAGCCATGAAACCCTCATCAAAGTCACAGATTCTGAACTGGAATGAGTCAGATGTGTGGGGACATGCAGCGAAGACCACCGACAAATCAAACCCATGCGTTGACCTTGACATTGGGGAATCCTGTGGCGACCGCACGACCATCCAAAATGTGAAACTGCTAATCTCCAGCTCCAGTCTGCCAAAAGCGTCCTCTGATTGTGGACCCAGTCGTCGCCGAGGTCCCCGAAAGCCGAAGCCACAAGCTTGACCACAGCGAAACGGACAATCATTCGTACATCCAGTTGGCCACGCCAATCGCGGGCGGATCGGGTGTCTACGCAAACACGAAAGAAAAGCGACTGCAGCCAAAGAAGCCCTGTAAGATTCGCCGGCTTAAAAAATTGCCGGTTGTCTTCAAGATGCAGTCCTCCGCGAAAGCGAGCCTCATGGGAGCACCACCAAAATCAATACTTCTTAGTGCCGCCACCCAGATCCCAGGGCCTCACAGAGACACTTCTCCGGTCTTACTGCGCCAAAATACTCAATAAACCAGAAAGGCGGCTGTTTGCCGCAAATATTTTCTCAACAACAAATATTGTCTTCAAAAGGCGGTCGTGAAAGAGCTACAGGCAGCAGTGTTCGAAATTTTCGCCCAAGGGGAAAGAACTTCATCCCCCAAAGCTAAAAGTCCTGCAAGAGAAAAGCATCCCTAGAAACCAGAAAGACAGGAACCGGAAGATTATGCCCCAGAGGCCCCTTCGGTACCTTGGACTCCGGCCCGGCGCACGAATATTAAGTCTGCTAACCTCCCTGTTCGCCCAACTTCCTGCTCTTCACCCTCGGAAACAGCAGACAGTGTTGAAATGCTTGTGCACAAACTACTTCACCCTTTTTAACAAACTCTGCTATATTAAATAGCCAGTTTGCTTTGAACAACCGTCCATGATCACATTAACAGAGACCCGGTTCATCTGCCTTCAGCGAGGTGAGCGTGGACTCATCTTCCGAAATCCAGCAAGATTAACATTTGCGCCGATACCTCATTCTGTAATTCTATATTTCATGTTCAGCTTGAAGTTCGTCGTATTCGAGCGGAAGAACTGGTTAAGAAGCAACGTAATGTGATCGATGATCTTCATGCCCAGCTGGTCAGTGTGTAAGCCAAGTCGAACAAAAGCTTGTACGTTTCTACTAAGCTGACAGGGGGACTCCCTCGAGTGGATTCTTCTCACTCTCACACACTCTCCCTCTGTCTACCCAAGGTGAAAGTTACTGAAGCATAATACTATTAGCAACGCCTCCTGCACTGTTGAATTCTGAAGTTCTATTCCGAATGTGATGCGCGACCGTCGATACATTTAAGCGCCTTGGATGTAGTCACCCCCGCTTGAGACTTGGTGTACGCACTGATTGGTAATCTTCATGTGATAGACTAGACCTCGCCATAGCGCGGTGGTTAACTTGAACCGTTGGGATCCATTAAGGGAAGCATTCAAGTGCCACTCAGCTTTATTGATGTAAGGAGGTGTAACAAATAAATTCCGACGCGAAGATCTTGAGAGACGGTTACTCAGACTTTCGAGCTGCCTCAAGACGAGAGAGGGATGGTGTAATTGCTTCGTATTCACGTGAGGCCCTGCCTATTCCGATGGTCCTCTCTGATACCTTTCATGCACCTTTTTGGGATGCACTGTGGATCCACGGGTCCGATTCTTTCTCAGCGTGGTCTACCGTAGCCCACCTGAGTCCCTATGAAAATGATTAATTCCTCATATGAAGTTTTGAGCAACTCTCCTTCAGCTAACACCTCACTCATCTCCTGCTAGTAGGTGACTTCCACGCTCCAAAGGTCTTCTGGATGGAGTTCCAGCGCGTCGGATCTAGCGGATATTTTGAAGAGGCGCTTGGACTCAACAAGTCGTTGCACCCACAAAATACCGCGCAGGCCTACTACCATCACTCCTGGATTCAGTCATCACCAACGAAAAACACTTCGTTGATCAGGTGACAATTAACGCTCCAATGGGACATAGCGACCAGTTGTGCTGACCTTCGATTTCATCTGCTATTGAGCCAGAATTTCCGAATCTCAAACATGGTTTCGGGACTTCCGCCTTGCAGACTTCCCAGGAATGCGAATCGTTCTTAAACAAGTCAGACCAAGACCAGCTGCAGCGGAAGTATTATGTGACCAATATCCAGAAATTTCACGAGGCTGACGCGATATTCGTCGCAAAAAAACCAGCACGAACTCGGATTAGCCGCAGGCTGCCCAAAAGATTTCGGTGAATTCTGGAAAGCGGTCCCAATTTTTTTCAATAGGTTGACCACAGGAGATACAGAAGATGAAATGGCATTTCGTAAAATGTGGAACCGCTGTAAATCGCCATCCTGGACCTCACTCGGAAAGACATAAATGTACTGTTCAAATGCATGGGACATTGACGCAGAAACAAGCCACCCGCGTTCTTCTTGAGGGATAGAGACGGAGAACAGAAGAATGACAAAACAGTGGTATCTGAGATTTACAGAGAACACTACGCGTGTCTATACTCAGTCCCAGCGTCCTCGTCACATCCACTCTTGTCAAGGCGAAACTACGAACAGCCTCTAACCGACTTGGTCTTCACGGTGGAGAACATTCGTCAACTCTTGCAAAAGATCAACCCATTCTGCGCGTTGGGGCCCCACGAGGTCCATCCAAGGATCCTGAAAGAAACCTCCTCCACACCGGCAGATCATCCGCACCTGCTGTTTTGTCAGTCGCCTTCGCCTTGCTTGAGAGTAAGAGATTGTCACGCCGATCTACAAAACTGGTGACCGACTGTCGCCTGGCAGCTACAGGCCTATAAGCCTCACTAGCGTGCCGTGCAAGGTGATGGAACGCATTCTGAAGCGAGCTATCCTAGATCACCTTACTTCCAGCAACCTGATATCTTCAGCTCAACACGGATTTTCTCCCAAGCCCCTCTCGCGTGACAAACATGCTCGTGTTTATGGACAGCTTAACCCAAGCCAAGGGTGAAGGACTCATATAGGACGCCATATTTTCCGACTTCTCAGGAGCATTTAATACGGTCCAACACGCCGTGCTGCTCCACAAACTAGAGACTTACGCGATTCAAGGAAAACCCCTTCTCTGGTTCAAGGAGTGCCTATCAGACAGATCATCCCGAGTGAGAATAGGCTCGACCTACTCTTCTCCGGCGCCGTTCTCCATTGGAACTCCTCAGGACTCCGTCCTGGGACCAGTGCTGTTTCTGATATAAGTCAACCACATCCCAGATGTTCTTGCAAATCCACGTCTACTTTTTGCGAACGACTTCAAACGTTGGAGTTCCAATTCCAGTGCCCTCCAAATGGATGTAGACGCTGCCAAGCAGTGGTCGTTGTACTGACACCTTCCTCTCAATGACGAAAAGTGCGTCCATGTGTCGTTTGGAGGGGATTCAGCGAATACCTTTGTTATGCATGGTGAAAAGGGACCAGAAAACATCATGAGGATAGATGCCAAAAAAGATTTAGGCATCTGGGTCTCCTCAAACTTGTCCTTCGCACTACACCATGAGAAATCGGCCCAAAAGGCATTCGCCATTTTACGGGTGATCCGGCTCACCTTCTCCCGTATTACTCGCATGGACTTCCAAATACTCTATGGGGCCTACGTCAGACTGCTCCTGGAGTACGCCAACCAAGTTGTCTACTCAGGACGAATGAAGGACGTCACCCTCATTGAGCGTTTACAGCGGGCCACTACGAGAATTGTTACCGGCCGCAAATCCGTGGACTACGAAACGCCTCTCACGATGCTTGATCTCTTTC
>NW_008751919.1:451770-457719 GCF_000715545.1 Opisthorchis viverrini | reverse complement strand
AGCACCACTAGATATTTATTTATGGAATTCTCGCGCTGGCGAGCATACTGCCCCGCGCTGAGAACATAAAGAGCAGTGCTACACCCTTTTTCACTTGTGCCTTTCAAGTGAGCGACAGCCACTGACTGACAGGAACAAAGCCGACGCGGGAAACTTGGGCAAAAGCCTCGATCCTGTGTATCAATCCGTTAATCCGGGAGGCCGGCATTGGACTTTTATTTATGCGAATCCTCGAGCTGGCAAGCATACAGACCCGCGCTGAGAACTTAAAGAGCAATGCCACCCCGTATTTCACTTGCTCCGTTCAGGTGCACGTTCGCCGCTCAACGACAAGAACAAAACAGACCCAGGAGTTTCAGGCAAAAGCCTCGATCTTGTGTATCCATCCGTAAGTCTGTGAACCATGAGGAGGTTTCTCATGCAGGAGCACTGCGCGGCCAGGGACCCCAGTGTATCACTTCGTTAATCCGTGATAAATCCGGGTGTAAGCTTATTTTCCAGTTGAAGATGGTTTACCTTTGGCAGTAACTGACATGTTGGTTATTGTTTTTCCAGCCCAGTCGAGGAAAAGGAAGCCATGGCAACACTGAACGTTGAGTTTTTAATTTCAAGGTCACGATGACCCAACCACCACCGGGATTTCCCTTCTACCCGTTAGCAAACCCGAAAGGTACTGAATTCAAATGTGAGGTTTGCGGGAAGCCTGCATTTATACAGTGTGCAATCTGCCGGGTTACTTATTACTGGTAGCTGAAATTAACAAAAATTGTGATGAAATTTTAATTTATTCATTCAATATAGCGGGACAGAACATCAAAAAATCGACTGGGTGGGAATACATGAGAAGATATGTTCTAGTCTTATGGTAATAAGGAAGCCAGTACCGTTTATTGCTTCGGAGGATGAGAGGCGCAGTTTACGCGATGAATTACAAGATAAGAATGTAAGTTGTTTGTTGACACTTTTACGGTCATCTGTTGTCGGACTACTCGCAAGAATTTTGGAGCATGTATATTTAGTATTCATGTATGCAAAACTCACCCGAACTCCATTTCATGATGCATCACATGCCTCCACCTCGTTGAAGGAGGCTGGCATAAAACTTGGAAGAACCAGTGATGTCGTCATTTTTTGAAAGAAATGTTCGTGGTGGGTGCAGTAATCATAGAGGGCTCCGTGTGACCTTAATCACAACCAGATTCTTGGTGTCACTTACCCTTTGTTGTCTTATGGTACGTCGGTAAACGCTGACGGGAGAGAAACAGCCGAGTATAATTTGTGTTGACCAAGTCTTCACGCTCTCTCAGGTGTTTGAACCACACCATACATACAGACGCCACACGACTGTGGTATTCCTGCATTTCCAATGTGCATTCGACTCAGCTGACCGGCCTGTTCTCCTTAACATACCCATCGGGGAATGCTCCCGAAATTCGTTAACCTAATAACTTCTTTGTATGTCAGACTTCTGGGTGCGCGACTGCATACAGAAGTCACCCCATGACCTTACTTGCGTAAAGTAGTTTCCGCCACCGACGCCTATTCTCTTTAACCGTATCTAATCTCGAGACCAACAAAACGGCGAAACAAATACTAGATCTTCAAAACCTTGGTGTTGATCTAGAGTATGCGGATGACATCTTACTCATCTTCGAAAGGGGGGAGTACTTGCAGGTGTTTTTTAATGCACTTATGCAATTCATCCCGTCCTTCATCATGCGCTTTGCGCTCACATTTTGTAAGATCATGCAGTCGCTGAACACGTTACTCACAACGTAGGGAGGGGTCTCGAGCTTGTAAAGTGTTTTGCGTATCTCTGACTTTGTATCATTTCCGATTGTGGTGTGAGAGATGAGCCTAGTGCACTTATTTGCAAGGCTCCGGTCGCGTTTGAAATCAATCGATCAACTTATCAGCTATAAACCCTGGAGCATGAGCACACTAAATCTACTGGTTAATGTTTTCATACTTCGTTGCCGGGTCAGACACTGTCCACTTCTCGGTCGCTTCCATACCCTAGCAGCACACGCAGTCCAAAATAACTGAGTTTTCAGGTTATACGACGGTTATATAACCGTGTAATAACCGACTTTTATGGTTAACAAATGGTTATTTGCACCAAGATAACCGTCAAATAACCGAGTTTTCCGGTTATTGCTCGGTTAAATAACTGTCAAATAACCGTGCTTGCCGGTTATTGCTCGGTTAAATAACCGTCAAATAACTGTCTGCCGGTTATTCCTCGGTTAAATAACCGCTAATTAACCGTGTTTTTCGGTTATTGTTCGGTAAAATAACCGTGCTTGTCGGTTATTGCTCGGTTAACCGTCAAATAACTGGTTTCCGGTTACTGCTTGGTTAAATAACCGTCAAATAACCGTGTTTGCCGGCTATTGCTTAGTTTGACAAGCTATAGCTTGCCAAAAATAAGTTGTTATTGCCTTCCGACACCTGTCACAATAGGACAAAACGTCACCCCCCCCCAAGTGACCGTGTTAGGTGCACTCGCTTTCGGTGGTCACTGCAGTTGACTTCGCTTATAAAGTTAAATTTGTTGAAGATAGTCAGATTTGAATGCATAACTGCACATGCTACCGCACCAGTGATGTGCAGTTCTTCCATGAAAGTTTAAGCATCTGGATACCTAACAGAACAAAATGTGTGGTGTCTAAATTTGACTGTTATGTTTTTTCAAATGGTAAAGTAAGAAACAGACCTATTTTGTTTACGAAAAGCAGGGTAAAATCCGCGGAGGTGCTCAAAAGCCTTGAATTACCTAAGGCCATTTGAACTTACCACGAAGTCACATAGATTCGACAGTACAACTGGAAGGAACGCTGACGATACGGTGAACGTTTAAATATAGAATGGCCGTGAGTGTCGCTCTGATATAAAATTAATTAGTGTTCGTCCGACCGTGACCGTCAACTTTCGTTGAACTTACCAAAACATGCAGGCCTTCAATGACTAAGGACAAGCAAAATCCTTGGTCAAAATAGCTCTTAAAACACGCCACCTGTAAAAAATTCTCATAACTCTGAAGGCTCGTTAGAAAACAACGAATACAGTAATGAAGCAAATATTAACTGGATAGCCATAACCTTAACATTGCGCATCGAAGAATTAGTTTCTGATAAGATAGTTCTTTTTTGATAAATAGCGTCATTCATTTAATCTTCAAGTGTGGCATCTTCATAAAAGTGCTGATCTACAATGAGATCACTTGGTTCCTCTGTAAAAATACAGCGCGGCCCGCTCTAATTTCTCAATTCGATCTACATCGTGATCCACTCTGATAAGGTCAGCAGTGCTAATAGTTAAATCTTCGTAGGTGAACCCATTCAGCTGCAAAGTTTATTGTTTCGTGGAGTGAAAAACTACCTTGGTTTTCCTATGTTGCATCTGAACATAGAAATTAAAGATATTCTTCTTGGTTTTCCGTACTATTGGTCGCGTTTCTGGAGTCCTAGTTATAGTAAATGATAGAGGTATCAATGAAATCCGTGAAGTGTCTTGCGGCCGCTGTCGTGTATTCTAAGTTTGAACAGGGAATTGGGATCGATCCTTTCTTTAGCCTTTGAAGAATCTGGAAAGTGTTTACACAATTATGGCAAACAACCACATTTGTTTGTTATGGATGTGGCTGTGTGTGGTAGTGCATCACAAGTTTACTAGAGATGATAGAGTTTAAATGAGAAAGTAAAAGTCGACAACCTGCCGTTATATATTTGAAGGTCTTGTGAAAAATCAAACGATCTAACCGGATTGGTTTTAACACTCCTCTAGGATAATATGTTCATAATTAACGTGACCGTATTGGTTGGTTGTGCTGTAATACAAATCACACCAAAACATCACACACAAACAACCTTCGTACACAAGGCGTCAGATGACGCTAAGTATTCTAAAATTACTTGGAACAATATCTTATGGCGAGCAAACACAGTAAACTTAAAATACTGAAGTGTGCACTCTGTACCGCAGTGATATCAACCGGGGTTGGAGACCCCAGTCTGTAGTTTATGGCTTGATTAGTCAAAAACCCACTGAAATTCGAGAAGAACGTGAACATTTATGGAACATTTTCTTGCATTCTCCGGAAAAAATGACAAAATGCTTTATCTGCGCGGCAGCCTAAAAATGTTGACTTCATAGATTAAGAACCGCGTGAAAGCCTCAAAGGTGCTGTTGTAAGGGTCACAAAATTATTTTGTCCCAGAGTGCTAGGCAAAATTAACCTTGATTCGGTCGGTTTCCCCTATCATTCCAATGTTCAATGATCAACTGAAACTGAATTTTGCACAAAAAGCATTTCGTGGTTATTAGTTATAAACTGACTTGTTGGGTATTCGCAGTTCAAGGGTTATTCCAGGACAGCCTGTATTATAATCCCCACTGGAAACCACTGAAGGGTCTTTAAATGTATTTATTTAAAAAAGTTATCAGAGGCCCCAAAATAAAAACAAACCACATGTACTAGATGCAGAGGCGTCTCACAACTTGGGTCCCTTGCCTCTCTGGATCTCAGAGCACTAATATCGCTGGCTGATGCTTAAAAGTAGTCGGTTCTATACGAGTTCTACAGTGCTTTAATTTGATTTCTCAATTCTGCTCGCACAATTGACCCACAAACTTCTTTCTGATAGTTTGTCTTGTCCCCATACCTGTCTCAAATACATACTCGTATGTTGGCCACCTCGAACTCTACCTCCTTTAAACTGTTGAGCTCTGCTTTGCTAGGCACAAGCTTTGCTGGAATCTTTCTGTCATATTCTTCTTCTGAGGGGTGGAGCAACCGGATTATCGTCACTGAATTCGATAAGGCTGTCTTGTGGACAGATGGTTTGGTAACTTACTATAATTTGTTTGGTGCGTGATTGTATTCTTTTATATGACCTGCAAAGATCTGTTAAAAAGTTGCTGGAGTTGTTTAGTTATCTCAGACTTGCATTTTGAATGTAGTTTCAAGACAATTTAACAACTAACCATGCTATGTCAGTAGCTAAAAATCAGTTTTGCTCACTTTATTCTCTTTTCTTTTCAGATCGATATGGTTGCTCTCACACAACTTGTTGGACAAAAGTTACTGTTTCAAGGGAAGCCAGAGGAGGCCGTACCGGCTGCGTTGCAATGCCTGAAGTTTACTGCGGATGCATACGGATTGGCTAGTGTGGAACTGGTATCACCCTATTTGATTTTGGCCGAATCCAGTATTGGTAAGTGAGTTTGTGCTTTTGCGAATGAAAAGTGTGTAGAATGTCCCGGTCCAGAGTCATCACTGACGCTAACTTGAATTTTTCTTGACGAGGTTGTTATGTACAGTCCTCCTGATTACAATTAACGTCTCAGAATTATAGGCCACTCTAGTATACAAGAATACTATTAGGTATGACCAACTAGCGTATCCTCTTACAATCATTTCCGCGCTCTATGTCTTACATTTCTTTGAAATGACTTAAGACAACGATATAAATAGAACTGCCACATAATCGCTTGCTAACTTGAAAATGGAACCTTTAGAGAGTTCAGTTTGGGAATCTTTGAAGTGCGCGTGTTGCATCTCTTCTGATTGTGTTCAAGAATAGAAGAATATGATTTGGTACGAATTTTCATGGCAGCCGATATCAGTAGCGTGTGCTCTGGTGAGCAACCTCGTAATCATTCCCGTGGTTCCACACCAAAGGGAAGTACGGCAGTGAAGCATTGGTGTTGATACCTTTGTCGATGATGATGATGTAGCACTGGACTAGAGTTTCGCTCTAATTAAAGCCCATCAGCAGTGCATATCCAATGGCCGTGCCGGGATTTGAACCTCGGACACCTAACATGCGAGGCGAGCGTGTAACAACGTCATCACCATCATCATTGTCAGCTGTAATAACCGCGTACTCGTCGTACAGTGGTTGTAGCTGCCGCAGTTTTGTTCACCGATGATTTGGGGGGAGGAGG
>NW_008751919.1:423114-451376 GCF_000715545.1 Opisthorchis viverrini | reverse complement strand
GCTCCGAAGACATCGATGGTCAAACACTGAAAGTCTTTTGACGTCCTCGGTGCGCAGCTGCCAGGTTTCTGATCCATATAGTAATATGGAGCGCACCGCGGCATTGTAAACTCGACCCTTGACAGAGAAACTGATGTCACCCTACGCCACAGGCGACGTAGGTTCGCAAAAGCTGCTCTGGCCTTCCCAATCCGGAAGGAAATATCATCAACTTCTCCAACAACGCACTGTGAACTGGCAAACTTGGTTACACCTGAGCGATGTGACTGGTTTGCCTGACTTATTAAACGACTACCCCTTTGGGGTGGACTCACGGGAATAATCACGCCAGAACAAGAGGACGACCGATCAAACGATAATGGTGTGACTATGAAAAAATACCTACCCCAAAAGTGCAACCTCTTACCCTTTCGAAAGCCAATAAATATCAACTGTAAATGAGCCACCATTCTGTATTGTATGCAGTAATGTGGTAGCACTAAGAACTTTAAAGTTGCAGCGCGACCGACTATGGGTTATGTTGTGGCTGCACAATTAATCTGTGACTGACTTTCAATGCGAGGTCCATTGCATCAAGAAGGTAAGGTCATAGAGTAGTTCAGAATTTGAATACTATCAGGAAGGTCAGATTCCTGAAATCAACTTCTGAACGCCCGAAACCTACTGCTCCACCAAAAGCTCAACTGGAAAGCCGGCAAGCATCCAGGCCAGTCAATCATTCGATCAATTCAGTAAAACCTGATGAGTGTTCTCTGCGCCACAGAAGCACGACCGAATGTGATCAGCGTTCAGGCTTTTTACAGAGGCACGATCAATGTTGATGGGTGATCACTAACGCCTATCAGACAGCCTGGATCAATGTCAGAAAGTCCCCTTTAAAAAGCGTGGGGCCGTTGTAACTTTTGCACTCGCTCTCGCTCTCGCACTCGCACGCACTCACTCGCTTGTTCGGAATATAGCTGTTGTGTTCTCTTCTGTGAGTCTTTTCTCTCCGACACTAGGCACTGGAGCGGGTCAGCTGCAGATACCACGGGCCGACAAAACAGCAGATATAACAAATACCATGAACTTCGCAAGGAGAACTGCTAAAGCACTAATGTCTGCATGAACACCGCAAACGGAAAAATTTGGAACCCGAGAAGCCACATCTTCAGCGGCACTGAACGATCTGGTGATATTCCGAGAAAAGTTGTCACATAAAATTACAAAACATATTCGCACCTCCCGTATTAAATGCTACGGATGATCGTAGACGGCGTCTCCTTCTGTTCTATTCATTCTAATCAAGTGCATTTTTTACTTTCTGTTGTATACTTTATCATATATGATTTATAGTCACAGCGCTGCAAATTACATTTCCGTAGCCACTTGGAGAATCTTTGGAAGCGACCTACTACGACGTTCTACATGTGGTAAGATTGGCCAAAAATTCTTCGCTACCGACTACTGCTTGGATGGAGTTTGTATTCCTCATCACGAATAATGAGAACGGCATCAGGCCCCACATCCCCTAACGCACTGGTGATGTGACCTGTATTGGTTCTGGAACCACCGCAGCTGAATTATCTAGGGTATGGAACAAACCAACGGCTACGTTGGTGTGAAAAAAATACGGTTCGCTGACGCCCAGATATTTCAAGCGATTTCGACAAAAGGTGACTTATGTCAGCGGCTACAACGCCACACAAAGCTAATATTAGGCCATCGAACTCTAAGAGAAACCGCAAAAATTATTAGGTGAAGCACAGCGCGGGGTGACGTCCTCAACCATCAATCCCGCACCGACGACGTCACTGGGATTAGTGGTGAAACGTTTGCAATCCAACTGCCGAGTTTGGCGAACAGACCAAAAACCAATCAGCGCACCAGAGCTACCTTTGTTCCGCAACCTTGTCGTGTCACCCATTTGGTTCCAGTTTAAAGCCTCAAGATTGTGTAGGAGTGCCAAACTGATACTGGCCGACAGGTTTTCGAATTTTGACTTCTGTTTTTATGGGTGTCGTAGTGAACTAACCTTCGTTAAACACGCACCAATCGCCAAATGACCGAAACTCTCATATTGATCACTTTTTCATTCAGGGCTTGGAAGGCTATGTCAAGCAGAGGCCTACTTAGCACAAGCACAGTGGACCATGTTGAAAACGCAACATGAATGTTCTAATGCAATTCGATCACAGCTACACCGCAAACTGGGACTGCTCTATGCGGCCAAGGGAGACTATGAAGCGGCTTTGGAAAGCTTAGCAAAGGATGTGAGTTATCTCCAATGTTATTTAGAGTAGAGCAGGCAGAGAGGCAGACGAGTTTGAAGGCGATTACGAAATGTTTGGGTATCGCTAGTGTGGCTCACCTTCCAGAATGGGGTTTGCGTGATTCCCTTTGTGCATTATCGAAGACCGCACAAGATAAGGCTGCCGATCGATGTCAACTGCTTTCTTGTTATCAGTTTCTATCCAGATTGTCTGAATGAGTGTCTGCAGGTGTTGGAATTTTGGGATACCCACAGTACTTCAGGGTAACGTCTCATTCAGTTTTACAATTTCCTTCAAAATAAAGCACTCAAACATATAAATGTACAGCAGCGCGACTTCAGATTTGAGCACTCATATATGCTGTCAATGGTAGATAGATGACCTCTGAATGGGATTAACTGCGAGTTATAAACAACCATAAGCCTGAAAAACAGCCAGTCAAAAGACTGACCTGAAAGCCCCAAATTTTAAAGCAGTACCAACTAAGTATATGCTTCTAGGAAGAGGACAAATCGATGCGAATGTTTAGCAAAACTTGTCGATTTCGATATCCGTCTAGCAGTAAGCCCGCCCGGCAAATGACGAGGCATTGTGATTTGGGTTCCTTCAGCCATTCACGAGTTTGTTTTGCAATCTAAGTCCCATATATACATGGCGCACTGTGAGAGACTAGTTTGTCTTGATATATATGTTCACAGTAATGAGCATGCGTATGTATATCGATTGTCGGCTTCCGGTTAACAATGTTTGGAATTCGAGATGCGTCCACGTGACCACTTCAAGGTTATTTTGTCTAACTACTAGAGGAGCAAACAAAACAACCTAAGGAATTCATTTTTAATGAAGCCAGAAGAAACATGACCATTAGCTAATGAAAGTAAAGAAACAGACGAGTGTTTCTGGCTGTTGAACCACCTGTTGCCTGCATGAAAAACATTTTTGACGGAGGCGTAAATAAGTTAATGGTCCATTGTAAAAAAGTCTTTATTGAGATCACCCCAGCTGAGTGCGTCCCACATGAACGCTTAAACCAGCATTATAGTGTTTCCTTCAGATGTAAAAAAACATACGAAGTTGACGTATTGTAATGCTAAGTGTTTGCTCATTTCACTGGAAGGGGAAGCTAGACGTAAGACACGTAAGCAAATGATGGAATTAAGAGTCCGTTTCTGTTCGCGGGATCGTAGTTAGAGAAAAACTGAAGCTGCTTCTAATTTCGCCGATTTGGGGAAAGAGTTTCGTTTTGCGAAANTGCAGTCGGATTACATAGCTTGAGTCGAGGAACTAAGATGCGTCAGTCAGTGGAACAAAGTTAACTTAAAACGTTGCCTCGAATACAACAAAGTGGAAATTTAAAAAAACGTCTGTGAATATTCTAAATTTTTCCCTTTGGATTTTCCACGTTGCTTTTATGTGTACACAAATCAAGGCGATCACTTGATCTTCTGCGCGAATGACCGAAAATCGATCCACATAGATTCAGTAAGAAACGATCATTTTTGTACAACCTCCACAGCTATGGGCGTCTCAATCCCTTCAACTGCATTCAGGACCATCAGCTGCATCCAGTTAACAGTAAGCTGAAACTCATCATCATCATCACCATTATCATCATCATCATCATCGTCGTCATCATCCTCATCATCGACATCATTTCATTAGTGTTCTACTCCGATGCTTCACTACCGCACAATCACGATCTATTCGAAAGCCTTATTGTAAAGAAAAGAGTAAAGGTGGACGGGGAAAGGACTTAGTGCTTGCTTACCACAATCATTCCGAAGTGCCTACACCTCCAAACGCTCATTTAGGCAAGCTGGATAGAAACTAGCAACTAGAACGCCACTGACATCGGTTGGCAGCCATATGTTGTAGTGCCTCCAACCAGACGCAGTCTGGATCACGCGCTCCTCATTCTGGAGGAGAGGGGAGAATATTCGAAATGTACCCAGCATGGCGCACAGCCAACTGGTCAACCGTTACATATGAAACCTCTCCAGTTTTTTTTAAATTTTTTTTATATGTACGTCCTTCCTTGTTCCATCAACTTAGGACAGGAAGCTATGGAAGGCCCTACCAGTTTCGTGCGTGCATTACTAAGCGTCACATTTTGGCCAAAAGTGCATATTTTTCTGTTTTAATGCCTTCAATATTACTTCACTTTTATACCACAGATATTCTACGCGTCTTGTGAATACGGCACGGATCACATAAGGACCGCCGGGGGCTATTTCCAAATGGCAGAAGTTTTCTATGCGATTCACCAGCGTGATCAACAGAGGTGCAAAGAAGCTCTAGCCGACCCAAAGGCCTCACAAGGACCATACAGTCTGATTGGTCCATCTGCCACCCCGCAAATCTCAGGTGGACCAAAGCCGATGCCAGACAACCCCATTTTGGGAGGCGTGCATTGTTGTGTCCCAAATCCACCATGCAACACCCTGTCGTTAGGTTCCGATCAGCCAATTTCTCCCCCGAAGGATAAACTTCCTGTCGCGGATAGTTTGTACGCCAGGGTTGTTGATATATGGTGTGATCACTTAGCAGGGATTGTACGCAGCTTGACCTATCGACCTTTAGTACCTGAAGGAATAGGTGCTGTTGTGGCTGAGATTACTCAGGAAAAATTGGAGACCCTGGGTGAGTTATAAACACTTATTGTTGATGTAGTTGTTTTACTCATCGTTTGCTACCGATTTTATAAGAGAATGCATTTCCAACCTCCAACAGGAAGCCAAAGTACCTCTATGGGCAATTAGGGATTTGCCTATCAACTGTGAACAATTCGGCTTGCAATACAGTTACAGATGAACGGACAGTGAACCGAGGTTCTGTTCTAACACTGGATAAACTATCTTTCTTCATGACCATCTAAAAGTTTCAAAAAAAGTGGTTTTCGCTCGAGATCCAGCGTAAAAGTGGTCAGAAAAACCACTTGAACGATTACGGAACTTTCGGGGAGCTCGGTCCAAATTTCTGTGCCCACATGAAGACATGGGTCATTGGACCAATGTTATAAGAAAATTCTATTTGCTCAATCGTCATCTTTGTTTAATGAGACGGTTGCTGAGGATATTTAGACCAAAATGGAGAAATCAACAGTCTTTATTCCAGCTAACTTATGTAACGTCATCTGTACTCGGCCGTACTTGTCCTGTCCACAAGGGCTCTGAGTGCATCAGCTATCTTCCATTTCAAGCTACAGTGCACCACTCATGGGTTCTATAGCCGAATTATCCAGTCAAGTCAGGGAGCACATTGTGCATTCTGGCAGGAAATGATAACGTCTACACCTTTACAGAGGATTTGTTGAATAAACTGATTAGAAATGTGGAGGGATACCGTGATACTAAAGAAAAAGGGATTTCATGAAGGCAGACCTAGTTTGGGACGACGCTCGTTGATTTAGGTAAGATAAAGGGCTTCGAAGTTCCGGTAACTGGTAATTAAGATCGGTGAAAGTCCGGAAAATTGTAAGGACTGTTCAACAGGAACTACCTGATTGTGCCATCGAACACCCGTTCACACAATTTCCGGCAACTGAAACCGTAGAGTCTGTAACTAACGTACCATTGTTACATACTGTATGCTGATAAACTGAACTGACTGTTTTCGAGAATTATATGCTCAATTGCAAATGAATTTGGTTTTCACGAGAAACTCAACTGAATCTCCCGTTTATGATATTCTACAACTGAATGTGCTGCACACAGGCCGCCCCATGATTCAGTTGGCACGATATTCCAGATTTCGCAGTATATTTTCATAAAGGAAATTATTCACAAGTTTGCTGAAAAAAAACCCGGACAGCTCCCGACCAGTTTCGAAGAGTTTTCAGTGACCTTGTGAGTAGTTTCCTTTATGAACCAACTGTTCTTTGAACTAAGATACTTGGCTGGCAAGTCGACCCAAACGAAATGGCATGTATTCATCCAGACGAGCATTCTCGCCACAACAATATTACAGTTTCGTTTCCGAGTTATGTGTTCACAGTGTTGTACCCACTTCTCTTGAACCGAACGGACAATGTTAGGTATCTCTACCGAAATCTACGTCTTTCCGTCGCATACATACCTAATGGCACCAGCTAGAGAGGTCTAGTTGATCTGTTTCCTCCGGTACTCTAGAACAACGCGTTGTAAAATTTCGAACGAAACGGTTGATTGCTCAACCGTAGAAGCATATACCTCTCACAGTTGGCTAAAAAAGTGACCGTAAAATGGAGCAGTCACTTCGAAGGCAAATGTAACGGGATAAAATGACACTCTGCCGTGGTAAGGGAAATTAATTTCCCGAGCTGTAGACGCAGCAGATTGTGAAAAGCAGTGCTCTGCGTGAGACACAAAGATAAATGGATATGGTTGTGATACAGGCACTTCAGTCCGAGTAAACATCCAGCATCGACTACAATGGCTCGGTCATGTGCTACGCATGCCGGAACACCGTCTTCCAAGACGAGTGTTATTCTCCGTGCCTCGTTCAGGGTGGCGCAAACCGCGAGGTGGACAACAAATGACTTGGCAGAAAGGCGTCAAAGAGATCACGAAGAGTTTGGGCGTTGCTGGTGCTGTATGCCTTCGAGGATGGGGTTCCCGTGACCCCGTCTGTGCTTGGCTGGAGACGTTGCAAGAAATGGTGGCTAATCAATGTTAGTGGCGTTTGTGCCGTCAGTGTCTTTCAAGATTGTCTGACTGAGCGGTTGGAGATGTGGGCAGGCCGACCTTATGGTTGTACGGCAGTGAAGCATCAGTGGCAAGAGTGATGTTGCTCTCTTTAATGATGATGATGAAGTGGATATGGTGAACCCTAAGTTAGATCTGATTCCTTTTGGCGTGGCTAAATGCATCAGCATTCATTACCCTAACTGAAGGCACTCCAAAATGTGACTTTAAATGATGTTCAAGTAGTCTTCAAGATGATTTTTTGGGGGATGGATGTCCGTCTTTCTAGGTTAATTCTTCCATTTTTTGCTTTATCGGTTTTATCTGTTCTGTGTTCTTTAGAAAATTGGCATTCGCATTGCCGACCTGGAAGGTCGGTACTGTACACCGATACTGGTGATACTATTATAAAATACAACAATAATAAGAGCCCAATTGCCGTAGGTTGCTTGGTCACGTCTTGTCCAATATAGTGGGTAGCTTGTCCCCTGCCTTTGGTCTAGCCTATAGCAAAATGTGTCATCGTGTGATATAGCTTAAAACATATTGTGAGGCTAAATATGATGTCGGGCTTTTACCAAGATAACCCGGTTTCAAGAAACAGGCCACAGGCCAATCACCATTTGCCTCGTAACTAAGACCTCAAAACACAGCCCTCTCTTTATATTCTTTTTTTGGATAAAGTTGAACACGTATTACCTAAGCCTAAGACACTGCCCATAAGGTTGCTGAAAACTCTACGACAGCCCACCACGGGTTCCACCCTTTCTGAGGCTTATTAGGTAGGCACGGTCCCCGAGTTGCCGTCAAACTTATGTTTTAGTTGACTCCAAATTGGACAGATTTAAAAAAGCACCCTTATTTGCACACCAATCAGGTTTTGAAAAGAGAATTAATTGATTCCAGTTGGCCTGTGGGCCATTTATGGTGGTCCGCCTCAACTCAGTTTGCTGCATCATGCATGCGCCTACCTGATGAGCTCCAATGGGGGTGAAACCGGTCGTGCGCTGCCGAAGAGTCTTCAGAAAGTTTATGAGTAGCTTGTCACGTCTTGGTAACGAAATATTGCAATACCTCAAATGGCGTGCCAAATGAAAGATGAAGACATCTTACTTGATATAAGGTGTGAGCAAAGAAGATGAAAAAACGCGGCCGAAAGACTGACACTTTTACTTGTCTACACAGCACAATTTGTTTTTCAACTTTCAGATGACGCCCAAAAAGCCGAGGCAGAAAAGATGCTTTATGCCATTGAAAAATATCGACACCAGCGGTTTGTGGAAAACCAAGGTGTCAGTATCTGTCACGGGCTCGGAAAACCTGATCCAAAAGTCCGCTTGTTATTGGCACTTTCAATGCTTAATTTTGTTCTGGAAAGACGCAGTAAGGTGAGTGAATTTTCCAAGTCAAGTGCACTTGCATTGGAGCATTCATATCATTTTGTTGTGAGGTCTTGATATGTGGAATATGATCACGCAGTTCGTAGCCTTCAGCACAAAGTGTCTGTTACGAGTGACGTTGATCTACTGTGGTACAGTACGGAATCATATTCGGCAAACAAACAAACCTCACTTCTATGAAGTGTACAACAAAAGATCTAAAGTGAGACATACAGAGCAACAGAACAGGGCCACGGACTAAATAACTTGCAACCTGGAGTAAAAAAATTCAGAGGCGGTTCAGAACGAGCAACACCAGGAATACATCGTCCGTCGCCAGATATCACTTCGTAATTGGGCTATTGACAAAGTCGTTGATTTGAACAAAGATCACCATAGAGGAAAATCGTTGAGCTTTAACACGTTCTCGGTGCCTAGCTGCCGTGCCTCCCGAAGGAAACATGAGGCTGCCAGGTTGCCCAATCCTAGACAGGGGAAGTCGAGAAGCAGAGGCAGGATTCGAACTACGGACCTTCCGGTCAGTAAATTCGAACCCAGCTATTCTTATGTTTACTATAGATGTGCCTGAGCAAAGTATTCATTTTTAGGATCACGTCACTAGGAAGCAGAGTTCTCGAAGTATTCGTTCGTTGTTCAAAGTGTTGTCCCAATGCACCACAAATTCTTCGGTCTAATATCTTCGTTGCTTTTTATATGATGGGACAAAATTAAAGTTGATGCCTACTCAACCTTAAATATTTACTTGAGTCATTTTAGAAAGGTTTTTTCATGCTGTGAGCCAAGAAGAATCGGGGACGGTGCAGAGGGCACATCGCTGTTGACAGTCAAGTCACTACTAATCTTGGTCAATGGATTGCGTGTAATGTAAAAAAAATGTTATTCATTTCCACGTCTCACCATGGAGTTTCTAAATAGCGACCCCAGAAAAGACAAAATCAACCCAACACCAATGCTGCAAGATTGATCGATTAGTCCATCCTTCATGCTATTTAAGAAGACGGAAGGTTTCAAAATGCTGTGCTCGTAAAATTTACAGCAGTTTCGCTACGGTCTGCTATACACGTTTCGTAAATTGAAATCTTTTGCCTGGTCGTCTGATCTACTAATCAAGCACTCGATGTTGATCTCTTGCTGAGCGGAGAATGTGGAGAGAGTTGAAGTGTAACTCACCGTCCAGGTATGAAGGTATCAGTTTAGTAGCTTTCCATAGCTTTTGGTACTTCTGTATAGTTTTGTTTAACCCGAGACGAGTCTCAGGAAAGTATGTCATGTTTTGAACTTTCGTGGTGAACTGCACATTAAGACACGCCATGTAAAATCTGAAGTATACTTTTCACTACTTTTCCAATCCATATCACAGATGGGTTAAGTGGTTAGAGCGCGAATTTACTGACCGAAAGGTCCATGATTCGAACCCGACGTCTGCCTCTAGACTTGCCCTGTTTAGGCTTGGGCAACTTGGCAGTATCCCAGCCCTCATGCTTCTTTCGGGTGGCATGGTAGCTAGGCACCGGAAGGGCGTTACAGTTGAACGATCACAGAAAAGCTCCCGTGTTTGTGACTTGGTTGCTGAACAGAGTACTTTGAATTGAATGGAGTTTATCGGGACTTAGCTGACCAGAGGTTAACATGCCTCAATCACACAGTCAGTGGAACTCCCGCATTAAACCTATCTTCTTCAACGTGTGTTTGCCTAGTTTCCAGTTCCCACAACTAACTAGACTGATTTAATACGAATTGCCTGATTGTACCGTCGTCTCCAATGTCTGTTTACGTCCCCCAGATCTCTCACTTTGCGCTGGTGGAAACTAGCAGTCTGGGCCAATGTATCATTACAAGTGTGTTTATTGAAACTAAACTAATCCGTATGGCAGTTAGGAATCCGCAATTCTGCTAGCATACTGTTGTGAGTGATGAAGATGATGACAGTAGCGAAGCAACAGAGTCAGCACTGCTGTGGAAAAACTTTCAGTCCAACCTTTTCCTCAAACTATTGGTTCCAAAATGCTGAATAAATCGGACTGATATGCTAACAAAGTATGGATCTTCCGGATAATGCCGTGCTGTTTGTCTACATCTTCCCTTGTAAATTATAGGCCATTCAGAACTAATAGTATCCATTGTGTACGAGGGAAGGCAAAAATATGGATCTCAGTGTTTGACCCAGTTCGCTGCCTCTTAAAAACGGTACAAGCTTCTGAAAAAGACCAAATTATATGCCTCCATGTGGTGCTACTTATAGGCTCGGCCAAAATTCTAGACAGCGCACTTTTTAGGCTTATTTTATACTTATACACGCATTCAAGCCCTCATATAGTTTCCATCTTGTTGCCATCCGGACGCAAAACTCTTAGTAGCATCTCTCACAGCAGCGCCTCATAGCCGAGAGTCCAACAGAGGTGTCGGAGTTTATAATTCCTTTACCCACAATTCGTGATCCACTGCGAATCGCAGATGAACCTCAAGTAGCATAGGGTCCCATTACCCGCACAATCCCGTCAGTTAATCTATCGAGGGTAAGTTATGTCTCCCAAATACCATTCGACTTACTTCAGAATTGCTGATCCGGTGTTCCCACCAGATTCGGGCAGTGCTCCGAAGGCATCGATGGTCAAACACTGAAAGTCTTTTGACGTCCTCGGCGCGCAGCTGCCAGGTTTCTGATCCATATAGTAATATGGAGCGCACCGCAGCATTGTAAACTCGACCCTTGACAGAGAAACTGATGTCACGCCTACGCCACAGGTGACGTAGGTTCGCAAAAGCTGCTCTGGCCTTCCCAATCCGGATGGAAATATCATCTTTCGCCAGACCACAGGGACTGATACAGCTACCCAGGTAAACAAATTTACGTACTACCTCAGTCGGTTCATCCGCAAGCATGAGGCTAGGGTTCGAGTGCACCCAGTCTTGCAGTAGCACTTTGCACTATGCAGGTGTGAAGCGCATCCCGAACCGCGAGGCAGAATTATTTAGATTATTTAATATTGTTTGCATTACCACAGGGTCAGATCCCAGAAGAGCTATGTCTTCTGAGTACTCGATATCTGTGAGCGGAGGCCCAGGTAGCACTTCGACCCCGCAGGCATTAGAAGCTAGTAGGGAGTCTTCCATGATCGTATCAATGACGAAGTTAAAGAGGAAAGGTAAAAGAGGACAGCCCTGTCGGACACCACTGGATGTGGTGAACTCAGGAGAGAGCTTCCCGTAGACCTTTACACGGCCGCAGGAGTTGGCGTACAGCGCCTTAATGAGGGTCAAGAATTTACGGGGAACACCTTTGTTCCGCAGACACTGCCATAGTGCTTGGCGATCCACAGAGTCAAAGGCAGTTTTCAGATCAAGAAAAACAACCATTGTTGGTTGCTGGAAGCAGTGTCGCTGTTCCAGAATCTGTCGGAGGGGGAAGATATGGTCGATGTAACCTCTTGCGGGACGGAACCCAGCTTGGTTTTCAAGGATCTGCTTCTCTGTGTGTTCAGTCAAACTTCGATGCCACAATTATACCAATGTACCGATGTGTCACGCACGGAGTCTGTTGAATATCCTGTCCGATTAGGGCCACATCTCGATCGGAGACATATCTTCAGCAAAGAGAAGCACTTGCATGCCTAGACGGTTTTTAAGAACTCATGATTTCCTGACTGAATTAAACAGAAGAAATACACTACTCATAAGGTTGCTGAAGATTCTTCGACAACCCACTACCGGTTTCGCCCTTCTCGGGGCTCATCAAGTAGACGCAGTCCCCGAGTTTCCGTCAATCTTATGTTCTACTTGAAACCAAATTGCACAAAATTAGTGAACTATACTCATTTGCCAACAAATTCGCTTTTGCGAAAGACTCACCCGGAACCAATACCAAATCTGTTTGCAAATGCATGTACTTCACTGATTAGCGGAATATTTCTCCGTGCTTTCCGAATGTTTTTGCAAGGGATCTCAAACCTTTCTACTATAACTTTGGTTGATCAAAAACGACATTAGTTTTTTTCAGTGTTTTAAATATTATCTTTTTAAGACTAACTTATACCGGTTGGCAAAGTGTATATCATCTTATATTGATAATGGTTGTAATACTTTTATTGTTATTCTTCCACAGGCTGCTCAGTATTTGGCAGAAGCCAAAATTGCCAGCGAATTTGCTATTCCTCACAAAAGGTTGAAGGAACTAATGGAACTGATGACCAGTGCGTTGGAAAATAAGGTGGCACCCTGCATCAGCGCTCAGAGTTAACCAATCTACAATTCACCTCCCACCCTACCTACAGAGAGAGAGAGAATAAATAAGACAGTCTAATCCAACAAACCGGTTTCGTTTCCAAGGTGGACTCCCAACCCATCTTACGCTCAAATGTTCCAGGAATACCGTTCTGCTTTCTTTAAATGGGTAACTAGGAGCGATCAGATGAGAGTTATCAATTCATACCCACCTAACCAAAGGGCATGATCAATACAATTCGCTCATGGACAAGTTTTCGTCTTGCTGGGCCGATGGTCGCATGGTGCTAACAGAAAACCAGTAGATTAATGATGGCTTCTCAACAGGGGGGGATACTTCGAAAGCTGTGTTTTTACGCAGTTAGCAATCAACAGCATCATTTTCATGGGGTTTCAGGTACCATTCTAGAGGTCTTACAGGTTATTTGATTTAAATTTACCGACGTGGTATTCGATCTCAACCAAGTCTAGAAGCGAAATAAGTTCACCGCAATTTTTGAGGACAGCATGATAGGCAGCTGGATTCATTTGATCGTCAGATATAGATAATCGGCGATTCAATTCTCTATGGAGGCCGGTGACATCTTCAAAGAAGTGACCTTTTCCACTTTGGACAGTTTGATTATTCCGCCGTGAACGCACGCTAAGTACTATGGCCCGAGACCGATTTCGTGATTCTGAGTGTCGGTGCGATCACACGGAAATCATGACAGAATAGGTCAGGGCTGGTAAACCACACTCACTTGCATACCAATTCGGTTTCAATGGGAGACTCGCCCGGAACCCAGCTGGATCTCTCGTTGTGATCCAACATATCGGGTGCGAATAAGCGTAGGTCAGTGGGTCAGCTGCACACATTTGCACACACAAACAATACCCCGGTGTCGGATGAGAAGGCCTTTGCAGAAAGGTGGATAGCGGGTACGAATGAGTAAAGCAAGCGTCGATCAAAAGTATATGGTCGGAGCAATCAAATGAATAGGGAATTACCGTGATGTCACGTTGGATTCAAAAGAGTGAATTTGTATCAATTTTCTTCTCAGGGAGAAAGTAATAGATTATTGTGACCGGGATGTCCTCGGTTTGGTTTCTTCGGCCGAGACCTCGACATTACAGTAGTCGGAGACGAGCCGCACTACGAGGAATTTCTCTGTCGTCATGGGTCTCACGTGGAAGGGCTTCAGGGCTTGAATTCCCATGTTTCCGAGATGTTTTTATTGTCTGGCAGACTAATTTCTTATTCAGAACGGGCTTAAATCCAAAGTACTCAATTTTCCGTCCATCCTGTTATGGCCGGTCGATGCCGAATGGTACTCCTATCATCCATTCGACTTTCGGAGATTTCCCGGCTTGTCCAAGAAATTCCGTCTACGGAACAATATACTTATATCCTCATTCATCAATGGTACACGGGAACTTCCATTTTCCATCGCGATTCCGTTTATTGATGACCTCATTATTAATCACTGCAGCCTAACGCAAATCAGATGCTTCCAAAATAACGCTACAACTTTTGGTCAAATAGAATAAAATCAGATTTCTGGCTTTTTAATAGGTCAGCGACCACAAGTGACTCAAAAAGCTCCCGGGGGGGGGAAGATGTTGAGCTGTGCTTTCCTCAGCGTCGTATGAACCAAGACTCTTGGAAAATCTCGACTTTTAGTAGTGGTCTTGCGATTTCTGTCGAGAAACACTTAGAGTGATCAAGAGGTCGTACCCGGAGAGGCCAGTCAACTCGTATCCAAGTGATGGGCATTCCTTGACTAAAGGTGTGTCGCCTTACCTTGCATAGATCTGCGTTAACCATCCTACTGGTCAGCTGTTCCTGGCCGAAAAGTTTTGGTCCTCCACTACTGCTACCCAAAAGTTTGTGAGTCTGAATTTCCCTGAAGATTTCTGAGAAGTGCACTGCAGATAATCCGAGTTGTAAGCTAAATCCAGCTTATCGGTGCTTGCCCTTAGGACGACCAGTAAGTTTTTCTTCAAAGCATAGTTTACGAGTGGCATTTATATTGGGACTACTTCTCCGAAATAAATGAGCTCACCAGAGTAAGACTCATCAGAAATCAGTTTCTCTCATGCAGCTTACTTCCGCCAGCGGCTTTTGTAAGAGTATTTTCGAAGACCTATGGACAGGTGTCCAGATGAGACCAACAGACAGGAATTATACCGGATATCAGTCGCACAAAAGAAACACAAAAATACCAAATCTCATGTATTCCGGTGATTTGGTCGAGAGCACAGTCTTTGGGTGTAATTAGTACGGTTTATATACAATAATTTGAGCAGTGAAAATGATATCAAGCAGGTTCAAATGGGGGCACGTTGACGAAAGTTGTGAACAGTGGTCCCGAGCAGCTCTCCGAGCTGAGTAGATGGATCTGAAAATTAAACCAAATAAAAAGTAAACCGATTCAATAATTATTCCAGAATAAATTCAACATGATCACTCGCAAACCCGCGTAATTTGCGTCCGGTAGGAATCAGGACGTCAGTTTGAGTTGGTGGTCCGGTGGTGCGTTTTTACAGACGTTTCATCATCATTTGAAGCAATATCCGATTTATGGCGTCGGAATGATATGTCGCGCTGATGACTGAGCACGTTAACCAACGAGCCGCATACCGACTGCCGGCTTACAAAGTTTAGAGTGCAATACAGCACTGGTGCAAGATCGGGTGGGATCAAACATCATGTTTGCGGAACAGTCAATCTTCACTTCTCTTCAACTTTCTTATCCCTGTGCTGTTTGTACTTTCTGTCCCCACCTCCAAAAGCCCGGGAGTCAAAATGCACTTGGGATGTTCCCTCACAGACCTTGGGTATGCAGATGATGTTGGGCATGCGCTTCACACCTGCAAAGTGTGAAAAGCTGTTGCAAGGCGAAGTGGGATCAAACCCCAACTTCATGCCTGCAGACGACCCAGTCGATGTGGTAGATAAATTTACTTACAGTTTTTGGTAGAAAGAACTCCCTAGCGATGGATAAGCAACCTAGGTCGCGCTGGTTAGGGAGCGTACATTGCAAGCCAGCGTATTGTTCGCCTCGTAGCGGTTATTCCGCCCAGACGTGTACTGAGTGGAAGGGACCAAGAGCTATATCGTCCATAACCTAAAAGCATGAAAGCCCTAACCAGCTGGTAACTTTCTGTATGGGTATCCAGCGGCATAATCCAACATGGTTAAAGATATTGACAGACATGAGTGAATCATACAGTTACTGATGCATCTGCAATAAGGATATAACTTTCAGTGCGTAGCTGCCCAGTTTCCAGTCCCTTTAAATAAACTGAGTGATTCAACAAGAACTAACAGTTTTGGTATTGCTTCCCACGTCTGTCTATATCCTCTCCACTCTTCCATCAACCGATGGATGAAACAGTAGCAGCAAGAACACATTCGTGCATTCTAAAAATCCCGCAACTACCAGCAACCAATCAAAAACTGTCCACCAGGTTTCAAAGTCACCTGACTGAGAAGGCCTGACAGTTGGTTCAGTCGTTCGATGTAACCGCGACATTTGCGGGGTAGTCGGTATCGGGCAACACCAATCACATCATGTTCATAAATGGAAGTTCCTGTGCTCAGCGTGCGCTCTTGGAGCAGTGGTAACACGCTCGCCTGGCACGTCAGTTGTCTGGGGTTCGAACCCCGGCACGGTTATTGGATATGCACTGCTAATGAGCTCGAATAAGAGCGAAACTCGAGTCCACTTTCGTGTGTACTCACCAGAATAATTACGCAGACACGAGTGATGTGAACGTGAATATCCTTGGTATATGGATAAATTGAAATGACTGGAGCGGCGCAGCCTGATTTGTGAGGCGATCAGATTTCGTTAGGTAGATACATGCACTTGGTTCCTTTGAGAAGAAATAATACAAGAATATCATTTCGAATGGATTGTAACTTCTCTACAGGAATACCCCTACATTCAATATTTGGTGGACGAAAACTCAGCTGTACGTTTGAGCATTCGAAATCTTTTGTCTGCGTAGCTGTTACTTTTCTAATCAGGCTAAGCGAATACTTTGCACACCGTAAACGAAGTGAATTTTCCCCGAATGCATTTAAGAGAGTTTTTACCACTGACTAATAGGGCTTACCTTGATTTTGTCCGAAATCCTGGTGTCTTTCAGGGCAGTGATTGACGAAACAAGTTTGTACGTCATATTGGGAACAAGCAAAGGGAGCTGAATCAGTAAAACATAGAGAGAGAGAAAATGTATTAGGCTTTGATGGCCCAGTGACAGACGGAAACCAATTTGGTGGGGAATCGGTCAATTTAGGTAGAGGGTGAAAGAGATTCTATTAGGTTACAGGTGATAGAGGTAAACCCGGCTTCACAAACTCTCTCAGAGAACACTGACTAGGCTTTGTTTGGAGTATGGGCTCATATGAGGTAAGAGGGTTATTCACTCATCAGCTCTTACGGTGAACAACCTACACCTGACAAACTCGTCAGGTAACACGAATCATTCACACATACTCGGTCATGGTTCACGAAGATTATAGTCGGGGACTTTTCATTGGAGAAGTTATCCATCGTGGAGTTAGCCAGTACGGGACCACATGATATGGTTTCCGTGATTGAAGAACGAGTGTCACCAGGTTTTAAGTGCCAGTCACTCGCACTGCCGATCAGGTGCTCTTGGTCGAGCGGTACATACTACAAGCCAGGAAAGTCATGGATTTAAAATTCCGCCGAGTTTCGTGAGATTCGCACGACTGACTATTCCAAATAAGAATAAAACGACTATACGGTACTTCTAGGCTTTTCAGCATAAACTGGCCTTAAATACGGGACGAAACCTCCAAGTAACTGGCTTCTTGTTGGCTAGATATGAACTACTGAATTCCGAATTCAGTGGCCGAATATATGAACCGTTGCTTTGCTATCCTCAGTTTGTTTACGGCAGATTTTGGCGTTTTTTTGTAGTCGAGAATTCGTCATGCACTTTAGTCAGCATGTTAGAATTGTACTTCAGTTTTATTTGCGAATTGCAACCGCTACTAACCTGACTATCCACGATTAAAATATCTCACATCATTCCTCGACCCCAGGTGCAAAGTTCAAATCAAAAATGCAGAACATTGACACTGCATTCGGTTGAACAGATTCGGTTTCCCACCACTTTCATAGCTAGCTTCAATAAGCATTTGTTTTGAGACATTACTTGCCGCAGATTACTCACACAGCCTGGTCAAACTATTCATTCAAGGGGTCATTCAATTCAACTGTAGAATTTCTTAGGGGTTGCATATTCCATCCAAAAGGGGGAAATGCACGAAGCCACTATCCAGTTGAAGGCTCTCGTGGGCGCTGAAACAGGATCTCTGTTTTAGAGAAAACACTGTTCTAATCTGTGCGTTCAAGACAAACAACTTAAACGAATAGAATTTCTGTGTCGATCGGGTCAGCTGGCTACAGTCGTTTTCTCAAGACTTTCGTGTGAAATCCGAATAAAGTAGTGTAAATTCTATCAGCCACTTTTCTTGAAGGGGAAGCCTTAACTACAAACAATGAAAGTTTCTAACCTGGGCCAAAGGGAGAATCATCATGAGTATGGATCACAAATGTAATAAAACGTTGAGCATCCCTAAGAGCGGTTATAACTTTCCCGTCCGGTTTTAGCAAATTAGCGATATTTAAAAGTCCTGATATCGTTGTTAGCTGTAATAACCGCGTAAGTGCCGTACATTGGTTGTAGCTGCCACAGTTTCGTCCACCGATGATTCGGGAAGGTGGGGTAGGTAGCTGCGCATTGGAGGCGGGTCGTAAATACAGCACTGTAGGTAGGCTGTTAAGTGGGGGGTTGGGTTGGGAAGGGGGCTGTGCATTGTAGGTAATAGCTTGGGTGCATGAACGCCATTGAGGGTGCGACTGGGCCATGTCTGACAATGTCTCTAACCATTGATGTGGCCCGTCTCGGGTCCCCGTCCAGGAAGATTGCAATGACCAGCGCAACTGGGTTTGCTGGTAGTGGCTTTTATACTTCACTGCCAAGTCATTGTTCGACCACCTCTTGCTCTCTTCCACTCTTCACGTGGTTGTGCGAAAAGAGCCCTTCGAGGAAATCGGTCGACTGGCATATGCAGCACATAGCCAAGCTAGCACATTCTGGAAAGAATTCCAGATGGCCTAGTCATCTTCATCGCAGTGACAGGGATAACTACGGATAAAACGGAGCATACTTTGCGAAACTTCAAAATTCAACAGATGCTGCACTAAGCTCACGAACTATAAGGCTGCTCTGTAAAATGGGCGTCCCTTCCACTCACAGTTACTCACCACATGAATCGCTCATTCATGTCTGACGAAACTAAACGAGAAATATGATTTTGCTAGTTAACATACCACCATCATGGAAGGCCTGATCTGATACACGGTTTCATCAAAGTGTAAGACAATTTTGAACTTTGGGAATCCGACATCGTCTTCGCTGAGAGTTCGAATAACCTCCATGGAAAGGACAAAAGTTGGTCCCAAGCCAAGAATCTATGAAACAGGAAAAAGTAAACAGTACGAAAGGAGACTGCTTCAACAAGGGAGAGCTTATACGTTGAACTGAGGAAACTACACGTCGTAAAGGTCATCACTGTGCCCCGACATCGGTAAGAAACATCGAGCTTGGTCTTAAATCCGACTAATGATTTCCACTGGCTACCAGAAATAACCTGTCTTTTTTTGCAAACCCCAAACTATTGGTCAACAACAGATGTGGTACGCTTACCTGTGAATTCAGCCTCAATTTCTGTTTTGCTCCCGGCATCGCCATCGGCCCGGCTCGTGTTTCGAGAAGTTCCAGAAATGTTTTGGCTACCGTGTGTTTCAGGGAGGTCAGATCGCGCACGAACTTTCGATGCATTTCTAAACAGAAAATAATATAAGCGATCTTTGAAAATTGCCATAAAAACGAAAAAAGAGGGCTGAAAAGGGGTACGGAAACAAGCAAGAGGCGCCTGCTACGTTCGCGAGCATCACTACTCGTTGGTACTCGTGAGCTTTTTCAGTTCGGACTCCAAGGCCTAGGGTAGCCCTAAACCGGTGTTTGGAATAACATTTCATCTGGGTCACCCGTTGTCAGCTGATCCGCTAAAATATCTCGACAAGGAAGCCTAGTTATTGAGTATGAAGTGATTGCAAAAAACTTGAATTTTTAAAAGGAGACTGCCTTCTAGATTGGAGATTTCTGTGCTTGACTAGAAATATGTCTGTCGTTGACGTTTATTGAAGGTGCACAAACTTCTTTTTTTTCCTGAAGCACACTGTACCCAGCTCATCCACTTGCGTGTTTTTGTTTTCCGGTAACTAAAGAACCTTTCAAAACAAACAGTTGTACCACATTTGCGAATGAAGAGGCATCGGTCGAATTGAGGCTACAACTGAATTGCTTAGAGTATGTTGAAACCGTTCACTTCAACCGTAGAATATCCTCTAAAATTAAACTAAACGTATGTGTTTGACGCCAGCAATAGATATTCATTTACGTCATAACGAAAGAGTGATGCCGGCATTATATCCACCGGCATTCACGCTTTGTGTGAGAAAAACAAAATACTACACTGACCGCCCGGTAAGTATGGTTACAAAGGAATTTCTCCAAGTGTGGCGTGATTTCATATCTCAGGGCTAGTGTTGGCAGTGCTGAAATGCAATGATTCAAGAAGCTGCCGACTGCAATATATTCACAGTTTTAATTCCAAACATAGAAATGAAGAAAGCACTGCTCAAGTCCTGTGAACGTATCAGATGAGTTTTGCTGGACTTGGTCGAATGCTTTACTAGAGTAGAAAGTCACAGCTTGGCTAGATTCCAGAGGATCGGCTGTTTGACGAGAAGGTTTTTGTGCAAACTCTTGCGGAGCGGAAAATCTCAGACCAGTGGACACAGTCACAATGAAAAGAGTCACTTCTCTGGTTGTTGACCATAGACTGAGCTTGTTGGTCGGCTGGACTGTAACACCTTTTTCGTGCCCAGCTACCACACCACCCAAAAGGAGCACGAGGGCTGGGATTCCGCCAGGTTTCCCAGGCATAGATGAGAAGAGTCAAGAGGCAGAGGTTTGTTTCAAAACACTGACCATAGACTGAGCTTGTTGGTCGGCTAGACTGTAACACCCTTTTCGTGCCCAGCTACCACGCCACCCAAAGGGAGTACGAGGGCTGGGATTCCCCCAGGTTGCCCAAGCATGGATGAGGGAAGTCAAGAGGCAGAGGTTTGTTTCAAAACACGAGTCTTCCAGTTTGTGATATTCGCGCTCTAACCACTGAGCCTTCCCGCTTCCAAGATGACGGCATCAGGAACTACGGGCAAAAACGTCAGCCGTTAGGTTGCAATCCATCATTCAACAGGGGAAAAACCGGAGTATTTCAAGCCTCTTTGTTATTCGTTCAGGGCTGGTTACCGGTAAGGATGTTGACACAATCAATCTGTTAGCTCAGGATTAATGAATATTGAACTGTCGTGAATCGTGATTTGAAATTCTCCAGCTTCATCATAGTAAAACAGCATGATTGGTTTAGACGTTCACGTGACCTAAGTCAGTAAGCCTATCTAGCTTGGTCAAGTCCGAAGGCGCTCTCTGACGTCCCTCGGTAGTCTAGCATATAATTGAATGGGATCAGAGGTTAGACCTTCATATGGCCTCCTACATCGGTGACGGTAATGTCTGTAGGTGCGAAATTCCTCAAGGCTGGCGAAAACGCCGCTACACGATGTTCCGTTCTGCATATCGTTTCTTTATGAAAAGGGAAAGCTGAAAAATTATGCAGCTAAGTTTGCTTTCTCATAGCTAAGGTTCCATTTTTTGGGACTAAGCATCAAAGATTTGCTGTGCTTGTTGCGCCTTCGATTTTTCAGCTCGATGGCGAGGAAAACAAGCTGCTAGTTAACGCACAAGGAAGTTTTAGCCTGTGCTACCGTTGGACAGTTATTTCACGTGCCTTGACTAAGAGAAAAGTCAACTGAAGAATCTCAAAATTAATAGGTGGCGTAAATCGATAGAAATCCAGTAAACCTTCAGAAGAAAAGGACAGAACGAACCTGGAGCGTTGTGTTTCTCACGAGCAGCTAACTCCATGAATGCTTTCGACCGTTTTGGAATTTGCAATCGAGGAATAACCGGCGACGAACTTCCATTCGGCACATCCGTTGGGGAGAATTTCGCCGAACGTTTCACGAGAAGAATTAACATAGCCCCATCTGGAAAGAACCAATAAAGCCCCCACAATTTAAAAAAGATTTTAAACTTTATCTTTTGAACAATTAGTTGATCGTAATGAGTTATCTGCCGATAAAGAGACGATAAAGAGACGGTAAACGACATCGTTTGGATTGGTTTAGGGCGGATTCTGAACCATTTTATTTAACACAGAAGTCCGTCGTTGGTTCGGCAACACTGTATTTTACTTCAAGACAGGTGACAGCACATGGAAATGTTGTCAGTTTCATAATTCTCCTTAATTGATTGAATGCATATTTGTCTCAGTGCTGCTTTTGTCACGCAATGTCCACGAGCTCAACCAATCAAGCTTCAAGGTCATTGCTGTTCAATTGTGCCATTTGAGCGATGGCATGCAGATCCTTGTTTCATTGGTGGATACGAAAGTTACAACTGCCTACATGAATGTCAAAAAAACTACGCATGCATTGCAATGAAATCGAAAATCTCTCTAATCACTATTCTTCTAGGAGTTACGGGGATTTTGGGTATGCCAGATTAGTCAAATTGGGAACAAAGTACTCAGAAACCTGAGACTGAAGAGGGGCGTTTGATCGTTTGACCTTAACCTGAGGATAGTACCAAATTCCATTCATTCAAGCAAATTACTTTGGGTGATGAGTGCCAAAGATCCCGATTCCCGCTCGAACGACCCAAAGCGACAGGCCACAACCGGGTCAATTTTCGATTCCAACCAATTGAGATTTTTCCATTTGGGTCCAACGGATTTCACTTCACTGGTGTTCGCGCCCATCTGCGCTTCCGAATCCGTCTTTTCCACATCCTTCTGCGGATTTCCCCGGTTCATTTCTCCAGATGTAACTTGAGTCCATGTAAGAATGACGTCACACAACTGCTTATCGCGGTAAAGACGTACAGTGCCGTCCGTGAGCGAGACCACATAACCATCAAAAGAATGTGATGGTAGAACCAAAGACGTGATGGCCAAAATTGGTGAGGGCTGACGAATAGACCATAGCAAACGACCCTGAATGGGGAAGAAATGGGATATCGTCTGACTCCCGTTCACACTATGGGTTGCATGAAATCCAACAAGATAGGGGACATACACGAAGTCCGCAACTATATGCAATGTGTATCCACGTGGTGAGGTGGAAAAATAACAAGGTCTGAAAATGAAGGGATTCCTGGAGGGGTACAAGACAAATATTTACTTTTAAGTAACAGTCTCCATCATTGCATACATAAAAGCTATTACCACTCACGCGAGCGCCTACTAAAGGTGATTTCGGCCAACTCTTACAAACACTTCTCGCCACTGTATTCAGCTGAAAAGAAATGGAACAAAACTGCGAGCATAAACTCTTTTACTACATATCATGCGAAAAAATTGTTCATTGAGCTGACATCATAACTGAGGCAGGTGTGAAACGTCGTGTCGCGTGCCAAGTAAGCCTTGTTCATGCTGATCCGTAAATACAACGTTGTGTTCCAACAAAGGAGAATGGTTCCAAAGAAATCACATTACTTCAGGTAGAACGTTCCCCATTCCACGCAGGTAGATCTCTCTATCATATCTATTCAAGTCAATCAACAGTGGGATTTAGTTAGTAGAACTGTTGATTCCTGGGAATCGATCAGTGGTTATTTTTCCCATTTGTTCTGACTGCTCATGAGTAGCATCGTGTAGGCCCTTGTTGCCCTTTCCCCGGGTTTTTGTCACCACCAAGGGCTTGCTTAGCCTCTAATCACTACTGTCGATATTTTGTCGTGGGCTATCCACTGCGACAACTCAACTTTTGGGGAAGTCTTCTATTTGTGTTGCACCTCACTTGACGATGTTGGAAATTGTTTTAAACGGGAATGAACGTGCATTTCAAGTTTGATTCGTAGGGCTTGCTGGCTGTCACGTTGTCAGCTAAAAACTGCGTATAGTTACAGTTTCCCTTTGATTTGGAAATAACTTCCGGAAGTAATATCTGCCTTTCGCACCGGTATCCCTGTATACTGTCCATTTACACTGTCCAACTGCACGTATCCGTGTTTGTCATTCATTACTTACTCGTCTTTTGCTTTCAGAAATCTCTGCGCCTCATGACCACTTCTTACACTCCCACCAATTGTGCTGTTGCTGATTGTGCTCCTCGTGTAATTTATTGATCACTTTGTTTGCTCTTTTGTATATACTTTGCACCGACAAAGTATAGGTTCGTGCTCATGGGCATGCAGTCATTGAACACTGAACCCAGGAAGAGACACTGAAAGTTGTAAGGCGTTTTACGTATCTTGAAAGTTGTGTTAGTTCCGACTTCAGTATGACAGGCTAGGCTGCTGCAGGAATTTGCAAGGCTCCGGTCGCATAGCTAATTTGAGACACCTATGGCGTCAAAGTGGTTTATCCCTGAATCTTAAGGGATGTGTATTCAGGCTACAGGACGGGCTGTTTTGTTGTATGGCTGTGAGACATCGTCATAATCAAAGATAGCAACATTCATTTTGACACTAATGCCTCACTGCCATCCAAAGGCGACCCGGCTGATGAAACAGCGTGATGGTTGATGTGGCATGAGAGTATTGTTAGCTGTAAATACATTAGTTGTCCTAGGGCTATGATTCTGTCTAGTTGCCTACACCTAGACAGGAGCACGATTTAGGTCCCCGATCATGGCCTTTGATTCAAGAGTCTTACCTGGAAGCCTTGACTGGAAATGCTATTGCATTACCATTTCCATAGAACAATATGCTCTACATATGTTCCAGCCCCAACCTGGAGAGCCTAGGAGACTATTTTAGTCAGATTTCTATCCATTCACTAGCCTGGTATAACAGTCTCTGTGAGTACTGCGCGAGCAAATCCCAACATAGCTCAATGGGTCGCCTGGGTACACAAACCGTCATACCACGGTAAGGCCCAGACGGCAAAACTGAGACGTCTTTAGGAGAACAACGACTGTTGTCTCAGAGTACTTTTATCCTCGCGTAAAATCCCTAATAGATTTTTCAGGTAAATACTTCAGTGATTTTGCAGTTATGCCAATACTATCTGGTGCACTGACGTTCAAATATCATTTCGCCAAATTGTTCCTCATGGAAAAATGCAAGCTGAGTAGGATGGTTATTGTTTTATTCACAAGATATGTGAGATGCCACACCACCAAAGATTATCCAATCTATTTTCTCCAATCCGGGCTCCTAGTCCCGACCTGTCGGTTTGTTAAAGACAGTTAAATACCAGGAACATTCTGGTTGTACTTTGATGAATCACGTAGCGGGCGTTTAGTACCTAAGTGATTTCGATATATATAACCCTCTGACAAAACTATAGAGTCACGATCATGCCGATAGGCTTAAAATTCCTCAGGCACAAACAACTTATCTAGTCACAATCAAACACCTGCCCACTTTATGCATTCAGATCCGATAACAGTGAGCAGTACAAAGAACGAGGCAAATTAGAGTACCGCCTAAACGAGTTGCATTCATCTAGCTATCTATTCGTTGGCACACCTAGACGATCCTAATCGTCGTCAATGATCGGGTTCCCCAGCGTCTTGGAATGGCGACCCATGTGGTCACCCAAAAAGTCCCGCATGCGTTTGCAGAAAGTGCCCTAAGGGGATAGCTGAAGATTTTGTGACCCACCATCCTCACTTGAAATCTAAACAGCTTCACTTCCAGAATTTTTACTTATAGGAGGGACTTTTGTGAAAGTTTGTATAATTTTAACAGCCCTGTTTCAGACCTATACAAAGGCCCAACCCACCACTCTCCTACTGGCACCGGCCCCACCCTCACTTCCTCAATGTAAACTTCCACGAGGAATTTTCAATACGGATACAGTGACTTGTAATGTGTTTTCGGGGCTGCTAAAACACAATATATATGCGCATTTTAGTCTGTATTCAAAACTTGCAATGAATTTTTCCAACGTTTCGGTCTTTTAGGTTTTTATAGTTTGCTGTACAATCTGAGAAGCAGCTGAATACGTAGTATGTTGAGGTAAGGATTTAATGAGACATTATAAAAAAAGCACTGAATGGGGTGTGCTGTTTCGAGAAGGGCGCAAAGAAATAAGACATGCTTTGGTACATACACAGATTCCTGGATCAACTTGGCTCTCTGTGTCTCTTCTTCTACACGTTGCTATTGGATGGCTAAGTTTGTAATCTTAAGACGCGCTAGTATATCTTTAAACAATGACCTCAACGATTTTGACAAGTGCTTCATCAACCTGAGGTCGAAGCTGGGATAACTTAATACGCCCATACCCACACCGGACACTGCTAAGGAGGGTAGCAAATGAGCACGAAGATGCCCGTCATGAAAGTGGACCTAAATCGGCTTGATATCTAGTCCACCTGTAGCGTCCATCAATGAAAACGAAACTGGATGACTATCTAGTGTGAGCCCCCGTCAGAGACAACCATACCTATGGCGGGGTATGTCACAAAAACATGGTTGCTACAACCGACTATACAACTGTGTATAACTATCTAGAACTATATATTTGTATATTACTGTACGTATACTATACTATACTACAAACACTGCTATACTATACGCATACTATATGACCATATGTAACATTTTGAGATCCCTTTCTCTGGCAACATAACTACATCAAATCAAATTTGTAAACCTCCACTAGCAAATACCAATGAGAGCCGAACTTCGCTAGCAAAATTTTCAAAAAAGTTAAGTGGCCGACCCTTACGCGGCATCCAGCAAACTGACTTACTGACAAAGAAAACGCTTTAATTGTTTGGTCCATGCAGGCGGTGACAATAGATTTCTCAGATCGAACCAAACCAATAAGTTGCGAACCCACGTCAATCCCGTCGGTGATGGTAGTTGTTGATCTGTTTCACGTATACAGAAAGAAGCAATGACTGTGAATTAAGGCTTTGCACCAGCTGCAAGAATACATTTTAACAAACTCCACTGGTACAGTACTTCAGGAAGCATTAATGCTTACAATTGGTCAAGCCACGGAAAGCACTATCGGGAATCTCAGAAACTGGCTACGGTGATAACAGGTTTGTCGGAGATTACTGGCAGTGTATAACTAACAAACTCTTGTGGGTTCCAAATCCAAACATGGTCAGTTCAGTAAACGCCAACACGTCTGACCCAATGATTACATTTGTCTTGACGACGTACTGAGCACGCTGAGTAATTTGTGCTCTACAAGAGCATTTGTGGTGCATGTTTGTCAGCCTACTTTTGAAGTTCGAGTAGTGAGAAGCAAGTGACGTTTTGTTGCATCTTGCAAATTGCTCCGTGCCTATACTTTCAATGCCGTAAGAATTATCAGCCTTGGGATATACACTTAATTTGAGCTTTTGTAGTTGATATGCGGAAACGTAGTTCGAATAGGCTGGAGCCGCCAAATCATAAAATTTGTTCGGTTGTGTATCATGGAGTGCAGTCGAAATCATCAAAGTATGTGGTTGTTTGGTCAATATCGCCTGCCAAGCATTTTTTCGCAAAAACACTGTTGTTTTCGGGGCTACGCTACATTCAGTGTAAGCAGAGAGGTGAACAATCTATAATCTAACGAAGGGATCTCGGAGTGATTATAAATTCCTGGCTACTGTCAATGCGACTCGCTCTCCAGGGTGGCGTCCGGGTGATCCCCGCGTGCATCGATGAGAACACTGCAAGATACGGCTGCAAAGCAGTGTTCATTTTCCATTTGCTTTCGTGCCCTAGATCAACAAAAGCCTTTTACAGAAATTATGGTCTTACGCAGTCGGGGTATCAGTTTGGAATAATTATGATGCTAACAACTCTCAGCTTACCGCCTTGCCTGATAAATGGTCGCATTTCGACAGGATACAACGATCCGATACTCCACATCAAACGAACCAGTTGCACAAAGGTGTACGGGAATTGCTGGTAGGACTATCTGGAAATAGAGTGACAATTTTAGCAAATTGGGATATTTTTATGCAGCTTCGATGTTAGGAGTATACAGGTTCACCACGTAACTGTGAGGACACATGAACCCAGATCGTGCCCAATGACCGAAGCTAAGGTGTGTGGAACGTTTACATAATACCACTGAATTTTTTGCCAGGTGAAGGATAATCTGATTGGTTAATTTTCCTTATCATTACAAACCCTGAGATCTTTTAAGTCAATACATGAAGGAATTCGCCGTCGAAAAATCAAAATTATTCGGATTAGATCTGGAGAATCTGCATGATTGGTATAAAACTTCATAAACAGCAGAATGAGAATTGTACCCTGAGTTCTGTTCAGCCCGTTGGTTATTTGCTACGCGTTCCACCAAGAACAAATTCACTGTAACTGGTCGGTGGGATGTGGAAGCTTTCAGTAGATGTTCAACATTGCAGCTGCTTGACCTCTCAGTTACTGGCTACTATTCCGTTGACTTACAGGGTATCTCATAATAGACGCAAAATTTAATTGAATAATTAAACATAGCCAAACAAAGGATAAAAATCTTCATTACCAGTAGCTACATAAAAAAGCTTTGTGTGCAGGGTTTCTTTTCACTTTTCTGTTTACTATAAATGTCA
>NW_008751919.1:422657-423096 GCF_000715545.1 Opisthorchis viverrini | reverse complement strand
GTGAAACTTTATTATTCCCTCGGTGCAAGCCCCACCACTGCACGTCGTGGTTATAAAACTAAACATGATCCCATCATAGATCCTCTCACCATGTCGACTATTACACGTTTGATTGCAAACTTTGAGTCCACTGGATTGGTTTTGGATTTTTATGGTAAAAGAAAAAAGTTTGAGTGATGAAAGAGCGCCCATTGTACAGAATGCCGTCGAGCAACTTCAATTCCAGAGCATCTTAAACAATAACTCAGGTGTCTCAGTTGACCGGCGTTTCCCGCGCCAGCGAGCGTCATACTATGAGACGCCACCTTCATTAAGACTCGCGTATATCATGAAAATAAACCGAATAATTTGGTGGAGTTAAGAGCGAGAATTGAAGAGGAGTGTGCACGAGTGACGCTTGAAGAAGTTAAACATGCTGTGTCTCACATCTCATACCGCC
>NW_008751919.1:416423-422170 GCF_000715545.1 Opisthorchis viverrini | reverse complement strand
GTCCCCTCCCCCCAAAAAAAAAGGGCGAAACCGGTCGTGGGCTGTAGACAGATTTTCAGCAACCTAATGAGTAGTACATTACAAAAGTGTATGAAATTCGTCAATCCAGCCGACCTAGAGGCAATATCAAAAATCCACTCAGTAAATCATTTAAACCGTGCCAGCAAGGTTACTGATAGAACGAGTTATGTTTCCGCATGTGGCCAGGTAGAATCGGGTCCACTGGCGAATCATTCGCTTACACGAAGACGCATAACACTCAAGTTTGTCATAACTCAGACCAGGTCCTAACCAGAATACACGTCAAATTCTAACGGAAACTCACAGAGTCCCGCATAATTTTCCGGGGCTCTACCCTGTCTGCTTGCTTCGGCTTCAAGGATACATATAGTTACAACGCCACACTTTCTCTGCATAGAACAAACTACCTTTCCAAAACTGGGACTATCAGTAAAGATTCACATTCAATGGTAAGACAAGAATGCCCGCAAAAACTCGACCTAAATTTGAATGAAGAATTCAGTTGCTTAAGCATTCACCGAAATCGAACAGGTTTTAATAGGTAACTGCCACAGAATAAGTGCTGCCATAAATGTACTGTGGGCAGAGAGAATATATAGGACAAAATTGCTCTTCCAACGTCGCATCAGCATAGATATCGAGTAGTGCTTAAAACTTTAAAACTGCCGTTCACTGAGGCTGACAATGTTGGACGGATTTCGAAAGATTCGGAAGCGGTGTACGCGCTACGTAGTTTATCATCCAGCGGCATAATGCGGTGCTTTAATTACATGGGTTTTCTTGTATTAGTGATGAACAATGGAATATAAAATAGTAGTATCTCAATGGAGGGGACATGTCTGTAGAGATAAGAAATTGGGTAGTGAACGGTCGTTTTTGGTCCGATTTTTGTGATTCTAGCCTGTCTTCGAAGGACTACTTCCCAGTAGATTCGTCTTCAAAAAGATTTCATTTGGGGTAAAACTCTTTTGTGCTTATCATATTTGTGTTTTGGTGCAAACGTCTTCTTTTGGTCTGATTTAATATGCACCATAATATTTCAAAACATCCGAAAATACATCAACTTCTCATGCCCCTTAAGAAATGGCCACAAATTAATTAGAAAAAATGCACTTTAGTGACTTTAACTACATAATTCCACTCTGTATCTTCGGTTACTTTTTTTCCATTGGAGCTCTGGTTTAGGTGGTACCAGAATAAGGTACTGAAGACCCAAAAATCAGCACTGCCAGACCACAGAGAATAGAATACAAGCGGAAGGGTAGTTGATCTTCGAAAATGTATCAGCACTGTTTAGTTTTTTGTCAAAGATTTGCCACAACACGCCTCTTGGTTCTACGTAAACGCTCTAAATTCACCCCCAAATGTGGAATTTATTCTATGGGTTTATTTTAACTGTTCACTTGTTATTCCGCTAACAGGATACGCGCAATCATACACGCTAGTGGTTTGTTTAAACCGCTTGCCACCAAATAGTCAAGGTTTAAATCTATCACCGGGAAGGCTGGGGGTTGAGGCTCTCCTCAGTTTCTTCCGGTGTACGCTACCGATAATTCCCAGTGAGGATGAAACGACTGTGCAGTGCTCCTATGTTTTTTAGAATAGATTGGCTTCACTTAAGGATGAATTTTCAACTGAGAGAAAAAATCGCTTCATATCAAAAACATTTTGCTTGAATATTATCGTAAAAGATAAAGGCTCTGGTACTGGCCGACTTGAAGGGTGCAATCTTCCTAATGTGACCGTGACAACTCAAAGAAACCCTCTAGTAATTAACGTTTCCAATGAATAAAATTAATTCCAAGTGAGCCGACAAACCATTTCCATTATTTTCAGAATAGAAGTAAAATTAGTGGGAACAGTGATGTATCACCACTGTTTACATTATGAGACGGAGAGATGGCTCACTGGTTCGAGCGCGAATGTACTGATCGTATGGTCTGTGGTTCGAACCCGACCTCTGCCTACTGACCTCCCCTGTCTAGGCTTAGGCAACCTGGCAGTATCCCAGGCGTCATGTTCTCTTCTAGTGGTGTGGTAATTAGGCATAGAAAGCGTGCTACAGTTGAAACGGATGTTACAAAGAAAAGAACCTGCAACTAACCATTTAGGTGATTGCGATGTCCAAATACTCATTTGTACAATTTGAACAAAAAGCGGTTGCACGTAGATGAATAATGAAGACTGACATTTATAGCTTACAAAATCTTTGGTCAAGTGCGAGAAGAGCTCTAAAATATGATAATTGATCAGGTGGCTGTTGATCTGTTCGCCGAGCTTGGCAATTGGTTTGCAAACGTTTCGTCACCATTCGAGAAGACATCTTCAGCGCACTGAAGATGTGATATTCAAGGAAACGAAAGCGTTGCGGTAAAGAACTGGGGAGCAATTAACAAACGGTTAGACCACTGAGTAGAGCGGGATGTTTGCTCTGAAGTGACAGTCAGAACTCTTAAATAACTTGACTTTGCAATTCATCTACAAAGTCCTTATTCCGTTCCCACATGGTTATTCAGATTAGTACTCACCAAAGTAAGAGAGCAATAAATATGACTTCTATTCTTACTATATGTCATCAGGAGTTAAAATTCTGGGCCCTGTTGAGATATAAATTACTAAAATCCCATGTACTGGCTCAGTTTAGCCAGTGCGATTGGAACATACCTCTTTTTGTGTCTGAAAAGGCAAACTTTCTAACGCGTTATTGATATGGTTGTCTGACCCAAGGCCCAACCTACAACCGACCCAACCCATCCTGGATGGGTTATTCTAGAACAACAGACAGAGACGAATCTAACGCTTGTTTTCCGAGAAGTAGGTTAGGCAAAATACCTGTGCCAAGACGCCAGTGAGGACTGTCACTCAGGATGATACTCTCAGCGAGTAAGAATTCAAAATGTCTCGGGGACTATAAAATGTCCACAAGTAAGAATTAAAATGTCTCGGGGACTATAAAATGTCCACACAGGTCACAGTGTACCACAGTATTGCGCGACTAACCGACAATCATCGGAAAGTTGTTTGCTTTGTATCCTTACACAACTATATGAGCAACTTCAAATGATCTGAGGCATCGAACTTCCAGAATATGTAGTGCCACTGAAGAAAGCTGTATACTTGGTGGGAGTACCAAGAAACTCCTTTGTTTGGTGGCCTCTTTCCATGGAATCACTGCGGTATCCGTAAAGTTGGTTCCAAAATCACGACTCATTTTTAATAGCTGTAATAAACCCGAGATTTAGTTTTTACAGCTTACCTTTGTCAGAACAGCATAAGTGGCCGGGTCAAAGATATAGAGTGCAGAATTTTCGGTACCGACAATTATACATTCGGCTGCATCCGGGCTGGACTGATGTCTGTACATTTTTGCCATACACGTGGCGACGGTCTTAATAAGAAGGAAGGTAGATGTAATGCACGCAAGATGAGGAGACGCAGGGTTATCTGTTCGAACTAGATAGAAATAGGATGTGTATATTGAATATCTGTAGGATATATACATACTAATATACGTACATACATACATACGTACATTCATACACGAAGACAGATGGAGAGACAGGTGGATAGATAGATAGATAGATAATAGATAGATAGATAGATAGATAGATAGATAGATAGATAGATAGATAGATAGATAGATAGATAGATAGATAGATAGATAGGATAGAAGATAGATAGATAGATAGATAGATAGATAGATAGATAGATAGATAGATAGATAGATAGATAGATAGATAGATAGATAGATAGATAGATAGATAGATAGATAGATAGATAGATAGATAGATAGATAGATAGATAGATAGATAGATAGATAGATAGATAGATAGATAGATAGATAGATAGATAGATAGATAGATAGATAGATAGATAGATAGATAGATAGATAGATAGATAGATAGATAGATAGATAGATAGATAGATAGATAGATAGATACGGAGGAGCGGATGGTTGTACAGAGAGATATACAGAGACAGGAAAGTAAGTGAACCAATGGGAGGACAACACCCAGGCAGCCTAAGTGTTATTCAGACAAAAGACTCAATACAGCCGCTTAATACTCATCAGGAATCTTTACCAATATGTAGTCTCTGTTATGACATAGCCACTTATCTGCAGCTTCACTTTTACGAGTGACGGATGGCCAAACATCAACGACCCTTATTTGCGCATGGTGATTGCACATTTTCCTGGCACTGAACCTTTACGGATATTCCTCAGTAATACTCAATGTTTCGTACACGTCACCTTGATATTTTCGAATAAAGTCCCAAAACTGAAAATTGCAGGCGCAGTTTCTACACAGAAATGTTTAGCAAGGAATGCATGAATAAACGGACATGCTGCTCAAAAACTGTCGGAGAGCTTTTCACTTTCTCCGTTATAGCTTGTTAAGATAAAGGCACAGTACTTGAAGACCCAGTGAATAGTTTGGTCAAGGTGGCCTATCATTTGTGATGAGAGTGAATTCCTTCTAGTGCATCGTATGGACCTGCCGGATCAAATTATAGTTCCTTTTTTGTCCGGGTTAAAACTTAGCTTCCTCCATTCTCCACACGCACATACGCCGAAGGAAAGGTTCAGGCGAAACGGATTAGAAAGAAAACATGATTCTATAAGTAAGCAATTTTTATTGTGAACGTTTCAGCGCTTAACGGAGTGTACGTTTATTGTTCGAACTTAGGAATACCCGTAACTCTAAATGTACCTAGTGAGTGATGAGAGAGGACCCAGTTAAGGCAGTTATGCTCCTTACGAAGAACTACTGGGATGTGATGTCTATAAGGAATTGTAATGCACGGTGACTGTAGCATTTTGCATCAGAATATAAAAAACTCAATCAGATTCACATAAGAAATTGACTGGGTAATAAGCGGCTATTCATCAAATCACGTTAGGGGGGAGGTGGATGTTGTACTCGTTTTGTGCTAAACCAATGTTGACGCATAAAAATATGCCTTTGGAAGCCCTGGGTTCATTTTTATTTTTGTGGTATATGATAGTGAAAGTAATAAAATTGCCGTTTTTTCGGGAAGCTTTAACCAACAGCTGCAGGGGAAATCATGTGTTACTATAAGCCATGAGCTCATTCCAGACCACGGCGCTTTCAGGGGTCCATGAGAGCCTGGGTTCTAGATCGCGATTTCACCTTATTAACATTTTGCCTGCCTTTCTGTGTAAAACTGAACTGATTGGTGCCAAAAACTTTGAAAGGCGTTTAAAAGCTCTCTTCCACAAGAATATGTGATATTAGCAACAAGAGCACAAACAACGCAAATATAGAAACTATCAAGTGGCTGAGACCTTGAGTCGACAGGGCAACAATCAATCTCCCAGAATGTTTTGGAATATTGGTAGCTCGGGTTTAGCAACAACAAACAACGCAAATATAGAAACTATCAAGTGGCTGAGACCTTGAGTCGACAGGGCAACAATCAATCTCCCAAAATGTTTTGTTTTGTTGGTAGCTCGGGTGTATTAGTTGGTAATTGATCAGGTGGCTGTTGATCTGTTCGCCGAGCTTGGCAATTGATTCGCAAACGTTTCGTCACCATTCGAGGAGACATCTTCAGTGCGCTGTTGGTTGGGTAGTTCCTCTCTTTGTGCCTGCGTTTATATGGTCTACAAAGAGCAGCCTTTGCGCTGTAACCTGGATTCTGATTGGCCCGTTCTTGATCTGTATTGCGTCGTGGTCGGCTTCTCTGTTGGTTTGTGGCGTGCC